>NW_015112815.1:166845-218331 GCF_001443285.1 Poecilia latipinna
ACATTAGGGACCCAGCCCCCCAAACAAAAGGGGGGAACTGGCTGGGGAAAGTCCCCCGTCCCGGTAAAAAAAAAAAAAAAAAAAAACCCTGAGGAATAAGAGGAGGAGAGTGCATGTGTGACCGAACATGGCACACATTCTGCGTTGATGCCTGAGCGTACTTTGGACCGAGGAGGCTACAGTGATTTGATAATATTTTCCGGCAACCCCCTTCAAACTACTGCATTTGTGTTCTTGTTAAAGCTCCTGTTGGTTTCTCTCTGGGGCTTATTTTTCCATAATAAGAGTCAGGGGAAGAAAATCAACCAAACAGACAAATTGATACACAATTCAGTGTCAGTGTAAAAAAAAACATGCACTCTGTTAACAGAGGAAGCTTCCTGAGCATCCATGTGCAACTTGTGTCACATTTTGTTTTTGTATCGTCTTGAATTGAACTGAACTGATTTTATATAAATTTCAGACGGACATTTCACCAAGAGAAAAACAGCACAATAAAAAGCAGAACTTGCATATTTTCTTAGTTTAATACCCTTTTAGCAAACATACATATTCAAATATGTACAACACACCACTTGTTTGGTTACTATGAGTCTGTAAAGGAGTATGGAGAAATTTAACTTAGAGGCACAAGTGATCACCAGGACCACAGAGCTTCTCCAATCTTCTAACCTACTTGTCTAAATGCCTAAATCTCCAACCAAACAGATGCCCTGATGACTTTAAGCTTTAATTCATTTCAGTCTGTATGGATGGTCTTTTCCACGGTGATAGATCTGTGATTAGGCGAATGGGTGGGGAGTGGGAGCTACATCTTCTCATTATCTTTATGTGAGGCTTAATACGGAAGCTTGGTTGGCGTCTTAGCCGGGATTCGCTCTAAACTATTCCTGCCCCATGCTGAGAGAGGCTAGTGCTTCAGGGAGCTTTACCCTCTCCATCGTACCTCATTATGGGAGCTGGATTGGACCACGAGGGTCATTAGTGGAAGACATCTGAGGTTCAGAGCTTTAAAATGACTATTAAAGCATTTCAAGTTTATTCATTATGGTGGCAGAGTTTCACAAGTAGTTTTCATCCTCTCTATCCTCCACATCCAGCCTTAACTCTAAATCTGCTCTCAGAAGATTCTAAAATACATTCTGGATTTGGAGGAAAGACCTCCAGAACCTAAAGCTCCCTCACGTGCACAGATTAGTCAAATAGTTCCCTAAATCCAATAAATGAAAAGCTGCTAATCACCCAGTGGTAAAACATGTCTGATTAAAGATAAACAAATATGACAGAAACTAATCCTGACCTTGCAAGAAATTCAGATCGTTATTTCTTTGTCTTTCTCCAATGTGCTTAGGAGGGGAGTTTTATTTTTTTAAATACACAAAAGATTGTGTTTGGTTATACAACCTCACTGGCATTCCACATCATACTTATCTATTACTGCAGGCTAACCTCAAAAGGACAGTGTCACATAGGATGTCGCCAGATGTCACACAATATGACATGCAAAAAGTACGGGCAGATTCCTACTCCCTACGGATAACAGTTAGCGTAACAGATTTGTTTGTTATAATTTTCTTCTCCAGTAAAATATCCTGTGCCAGCATATTCATATTCCCAGTAAGCGAAATCTGAGGTCAGACTGCATAGAGAATGGAAGGTGTAGATCCACTAAGCATCCATAATCTATCTTCCGATGACAGAACAGAACCCAATTAGCCGAGAGTCCCGCCGGAAATGGAGAAGCAGATACGATAAAGGAGGGGCCCACAGCTGCAAAGCTACAGGGCAAGTTACGATTAACCTCTCTTCAGCACACACATGCAAATTCACGCAAACACGCATTTGCGCGCACACACAAGCACACAATGTCCTCTGTATATGCTGTGATTTTGTGATGCACACTTCTTGGAGGTCGTAGCAGAGAGTAATGACCCGCTGATGGAAGATTCCTGGTAGACGTTAATTTTAGGTCAATTGGTATTGCTTCTATTCAGCAGGATACTTTGTCTTGTTAATGGTGTTTTTCTTACTCTAAATGCCATTGTGCATCCTAAACGTAAACTTTTGGAGAAACGTAATGGTGAGAGAGTTCTACTTCTTATCAAAGTGACAAAAAGCACTGAAAAGGCCATGAGGTAAAAGTAAATTTTTATTGCCATTGGTCGGCTAAAACTACACCAGCAAACTTAAGCAAACAGTTAAATAATTATCTGCTAATGCTGGCAGATTACATGCAACTCGCCTTTGGTTTTGTGATCCTGGTCTCGTTCTTTGAAAACTCAAATAATCCCATGAAATTTTTGTATTGATCTATCAGATGTGAATGGCTCGGATCTGAAAGATGTTAATTGTTTGACTTCTTTCCGACGTTAAGCTTAACATCAGATGAATAATCAGTATTTCCTAGTGGCCAAATTTTAACAGTAAGTTAAGAAAGTTAATTCAGCAAATGCTATTGGTTAAAGTTCACATTGCTCAATTTAGAGTGAAATCACTGATGCCTTTTATCCATTTAAAAAAAAAATCTTTCTACATTTGTTTGACATTGTGAAATGGTTCTGCCTTTTCCTTTTTCTCTTGTTAAGCTCAGTGCTGTGGAGGATTTTCTCTCTTTTTAACCTTATCCTCCCTACCTGTCTGCTTAATGAGGGTCTCGCCAGTAACTTCACAACAGCAAACAAGGTCACACACATGTACACAGCATCCACACACAAAACAGCATCCAGAGAACAAACACACTGAGGCCGGCAGGGGCAAGGTCATCCTGGCTGGGATTTTAGGCTCTGCTGCAGGAGACAAGCTACTGAAGAGAAAAGGACGAAATGCAGAGGCAAGATGGCAGAGGGTTTGAAAATGAGCAGAATTTTTTTTTTTTAATTTTTGTCAAGACTTCACTAGTCTCTCTCTTTCCCCCCCACTTCCTGTAAATTAAGATGTGATCTTCTCCCACTGAGAGGGATGGATGAAAAGAGAATGAGCAATATCCCAACACAGAATTTCAGAGACTGTCTATAAATGATTAATGGGTGAAAGGTTTTAGTTCAGCGCAATAATTATAAACACAGTCATTATTCTCACAGTACATCTCCAGAAGCTAAGGCTTAGAATAAAGCAGCACATCCGAATGACCGCAACTTGTTTACATCCACGGCAGACAACTACCTGCCCATTCAGCCACCCGCTACGATTCCACTCTCTCCTCCCACACGTTGCCCTCGGAAACAGGGGGAGGACATTGGAGTGGGGTGGATAGTGACCATCTGTCAGTGGCCCGGAGATCAATAGACGTGGACGGGGAAGGGGTGGGATTGAGGGAGGGGTGCAGCGAAGCTAAATATGTGGCCCACTGTGACCAGAGCCTGGCTCGATGTGCAGCCGTTTTATTTACTGAATGAAAACACACACCCCACGAGTCCCACTCACACGGCATTTATTAACGAATGGCTGGTTTTAGTGGGAGCCAGAAAACATGAAGGGATACGATGCCTCCTAAACGCTGCTTACAATAATGCATGATATTTGCTGTCACAGGCTTCAGATTTGCTCATCTGAAGTCTGAAAATGAGAGGGAGAGAACCTATTGAGAGGGTTTAATATAAATCTAGATCACTGTGGCACTGGGTCAGTTGAGACCAGGACAAAACACTCTGCTGCTGCGCAACAAAACAATGTCAGCGCTCTAGAAATGCTTGCTTCAGCAATGATATAGAGCCGAATTGTGCTAGTTCATGCAGTCGGAGGTGAAAGGACGGGTTTAGGTGTGGAGAGTAAAGCTGCATTGCACTTACCCAGCATTTGGCTAAAGAGAAGCTGCTCCAGGTCTCCAAGAACGGTCACCACTAACTCTGGGTCCACCTTTAGAAAACTCTTGTCATTCTCTCCGTCTGTCCCCTTCTTCTCCTTCTTTTCCTCCGATAGCTGAGCTCCAGATTTACCTTTCTCCCCAGGTTTCTTGCCATTGGTGCCAGCACTCCCAGTTCCATTGGAGTTAGCTTTGAGAAGCTGTTCGGCAGAGTCTGTACCTGGGCTCACTTCGGAGGCTTTACTGATTGGCTTCACCTCGGCGTAAGGTCCCCGTGGTTTACCAGGAGCCGGGATTCGACTCGGCTTACCCATGTTTGAAGCTACTGCCGGGGAGCCAAAGGATTTGGGCTTACCCTGGAATAGAGACTGTTCTGACTTTGAAAGTGTCCGAGAGAGAGGTGGTCTCCCGCCACCTGCTTGACCTGCCTTGGTCTGTCCGGCTTTGTTTGACCCTGCTCCATGACGGCTTGCATCATCGTTCCATCGAGGGGATTGGTGCAGGTGCAGCTTCTTCTCAGCGTCGGTGAGCACACACAAGTTGCCAAGTGATCGTTGCTTGCGGAGCCCAGTCGGATTAGGTATTGGAATAGGGATCGAGCCGGAGTTGGGCCGATACACTTTGAGCTCTGACCCTGAAGGACGTGAAGGTGCCTGGGGCAATGCAGAGGGTTTAGCCTGTGGCTTCCTGGATGCCATGGGCTGGGCTGAAGTATCCTGACAGGAGACAGCTGCAGACCTTAGATCCAGCTCTCTGGGCTTAGCCGTCATGCTAATGTTAGCCACATTAGCCTCCAGCATCCCTCCTGTAGGAAGAAAAGCAACAGCATCAGTCATCCACTCAGAAATGCACACGCACCAGCTGATGAAAGGAACCAGAGAAAAGAAGGGGACAAAGAAATGCGTAAAGACACAAAGGCTGACTGGTTGTCGCCCCCTTTTACCCCAGGGTCATGACTGAGTGAGCCAGACTCCCTGCAGTGTGAGACTGTGGGTTCACTTCTTTGCTAAAAATGATGAGTGGGTTAGTAGAGTGACAGTCGTACTCACTGCTGCTGATAATCCATGGATTTGCAGCTCCTTGTTCAGCACCAAAATCCACTAGCTACAAGCGTATCCACGACTGCCTGCGCAACACAGATGAAAACCTGGCCAGACGCTACCTCAATGTCCCTTCAGGGTACCTCTGTCTTGCTCTGTACTACCTCCTGTTCGGCAGGCGACCAGCAGCCGACTGACAGGAGAAACAGTCGCTGCAGCACCAACGACACCCCCCTCTTCCTCTTCCTCTCCTCCCTCTGCCTCTCCCTCTCTCACTGCGTTGCTCACTCTTCCCCCGGCAGCTCATTCACCCTCCTTTCCTTCATCCTCCTCGTTCCTTCCTTCCCTCCTTCCTTCATGTTGTCACTCGCGTGGTCTCTCCTCCTACTGGCTGATTCACCGCTCCATCCTCCGTTTCCAAAATACACTGCAGAGGCTGTGCTACGCTGCTCACCAGTGAATGGGAAACAATGAGGGCTTTACGAGATATGAAACGTTTTGTGTAGAATTAATTCTCCCCTTCACCTTGTCCTACGTCAACACCCGTTTTGATGATTAGTTTATTGTCCAGCCGCTAAAGACCCAGAAATTAGTAATTGGATGTAAATCAAGTAAAAACTAAGATCATTTCTGTGACTTACTAAGCCACAACTAATAACTTATAGAACTGAATTTGTCATTACATTACCTCACCTGCCTCACATCACTTATCTCTCATTGCATCTTTGCCGACTTCCCGTTTTACCCCACCTACTCCATCCGGCCAATGCAGATACACAAGCTATTAAATTGATATCGTACAGTTTCGTGCATGCCTCAACATTACAAAGTCATCGCCTCAGTGATGTAAAAACTGTGCGTGTGTGTGTGTTTGAGGGAAAGAGAGAGAGAACCTAAGAGTGTGTGTTTTTATCTGTATTCCCCCATGCCTGTGTATGAATGGGTCTTCCACAAGTGTGTCACATTGATGAGACAGGACCAGAGAAGTAAGAGCTCCAGTGGAGGGAATTGGTTAGTGTTCACCATATCATCTTATCACTCTAGACATTCCAACCCAGACAAGAGAACGAATTATTTTCTTCCTCCCCAGTCTACTAATTTTTTTTTCTCTTCACAGAGAAGACTAGATCTTGGATACCAGACCTTGTTTCACCCTAGTTAACATGGCCACGTTAACACTCTACACAATTTCTCGTCTAGGTGAGGACAGCCTCACAAATGCTTTTCAGTCTGCTTATGTATGGAAACTATCATTATATGTCTCTGCTATGGAAGTAAGAGCTTAATCTATATCTTGATCTGACAATCATCTTTTCAATTATAGTTTTTAGTTGCTTTTTGAGTCAATGTTTCCTTTTTTTTTTTTTTTTGAATGACCAAATCCAGACTGAAATATTCTAAACTTTTATGTGTGAACACACACAAAAAGAGGAATTATTAGTTTCCCAAAAATATTGCTAAAATCCCAGTCTCTGCTGATAATAGAGATTCACTGGGAATTTGACTTGGGCTTAGAATCAGCAATTACAGCATGCTCAAAAATCACTGGGGCATGTTTCCAGTCAGTGAATGCCCCTTTCCCAAGATCTACCAGACTGCACTGGGAACAACACTCCTCAGTGTGGATGGTGTGACTGAAAGAAAAATACTCAAAGCAATTTGCAAATGTTCTGTTAATACTTCCCTGAAAGCATAATAAATGCCAAATAATTTAAAACAAAGTTAACCAGAACAAAACGGGAAACAATTTACAGTGTTTTCACACATTGTACTTTACAATGTCTATTACAATGCTGATGGAGCACAAAATGATCTGTAAGTCAATAATAAGGCACTCACTATCAGTACATATCTGCATGCAGTCCATTTTTGAGCACTAATGCATCCTGTGTGCATAGTGGTCATCTAACGGACAAAGCATTCACATATTTGGTGCTTAATGGTAGGTGTGTTCCTTTGTTCAATCTGCAAGTAGCAATGCCTACAGCCAGGATCTTATCAGGCACCCAAACGGCAAAAAAGGAGCTGGTTCTTGTTGCATTTGCATAAATCGGTTAATACAAAATCAGAGTGAAAACAAGCCTGCTTGCTGACATTTCACCTCAGTGGCAGAGAGTTAATTTAAAAACGGTTCAAACGGGTTTGGACTGAACCTACAAAACAACACAAAAAACACATTACAATGCATGTTTTTTTTGTTTTGTTTTTTTCTCTGGCCTAAAGTCCATTTGGCCTTGAGTGAGGGTGTGTAGTAAAGGAGTGTGGATGAAGACGTAGGCATACAGAGGCTGTTTTATTGTGTGGAGGCCATTCCATTAATTAGTGGTAGCAAGGTTTAATAAAGGACCAATGTTGGAGTGGTTTTGCCACAGTGAAGCCTGGGCTGTGCGGTGACAGCTATATGAGCTCTCTGAGCTAGTGGGGGGTGCGGCGAGTTTGTGAGGGCTGTAATTTAAGGCTATTAGGTGCTGTACATCAGCTCTTATACTTCCCTGATGAAGGATTAAGGCTAGTGAGAAGCAAGTGGCCACATACAAGATTGCTCTGTGTGTTGCACAGACCCATTCAGGGAAAAGACACGAGTCGGTGCTCTTACAAACACACACATATGTACACAAGTAAAGTTTTGCATTAGCAGTGCACAGATACCCGTTTGTTCAAAAACACTCGTCTCTCTGGCTCCACAGTCTAATCGCTTTAATATATGGTTGATTTAGACTTGGAGATTATTGTTCCACTTTCTTTCTGCTTAGTCTCAAAGTGTGCCCGTACAAGCACACACATACAGTGCATTGCAAAAGGACTCACACTACCCTACATGTCTTGTGACAAATCTAAAAGGAGGACTACTTATGACTTTCTTTTTACTGTGTTTTTCCTCTTAACACCATGTCATAGTTGTCAGATTCTTTTGGAGGGCACGACTTAGAGTTGTTATGTTATCAGACTCTGGATCCCCACATCTCCCTCAGAGACGCCACGGCCATCTTTGCTGCTTCCCTAATTAATATAAAATAAAATAGAACAGAATACTTTTTTTGTCATTGTACTGGAAGGTACAATGCTCTCCTCACCTGAGCAGTCAGTTTAAGTTGGCAGCTATGCAAGTTTTCGTACGGAGTCCTGTCCTGTACTGTTTCATACCCTAACCCTAGTATTAACCAGAGCCGTCTGATTGGTTGCTTGGTTTTCTTAATGCCGTCTTGTTCTCTAATGTTCTCGAATGAGCAACTACACAGAACGGCTGGATACATATGGGCAGTAAATTGCACACACATGGACTCTGTTTACTAATTAGAAAACCTCTGGAAGTCGTTGGTTACATTGGATTTGCTTTATGGTTACCAGATTAAAGACGGCTAAATATATACAAGCGAAACTTTTCAGAGTGTAACCAATTTTGAAAAACATGTAGCTATACACTACATTATACTGGTCTGTCAGATAAGAAATAGGCGTTGCTTACATTGTGACAAAACATGAAAAAGTTCCAGGCTCATGAGTACTTTTCAGTGCTGCTGTACACAAACACACATATACTAAGACGGCCTCTCAGACCTGAGCAATCTGGTCCTGACATCAAAGTAGCTAATAGTTTCGGAGTGTAATGAGTGCCCGTCCTAAATATTAACCCTGACATCCAGCATGTAGCAGCCTCGTACCCTCAGCATATTTTAGAGTGATGCATGTGAACACTTTTGTCTTAAATTGCCATAATATTTTGAACATTTCCATAAATGGCTAAAGGTATTTACTGGAAAAAGGTAATGAAAGGTATGACTGACAAGTAAAATTAGATAGTAGATAGAATGCACAGGGTCAAATAGCGGCAAACAGACAGCAAGGCTGGCAGACGTGGAGAAAGTGGTCAGTGGCTCGCTCCTTTGCATGAGTATATTTGCCTTAGCATTTTTAACCAGTGTGAAACAAATTCGCCACTATATTTCAACAGAGCAGTCATGTGAAGAAGGACTCACTGAGATGCACTGAATGGTTCATTATACGCATGTTTACAAAGTTATACAAGGCCTTGGGCCTTGAAAGGAAAAGTACTGAGAGGAAAGAGCAGTACAGAAGATTTGGAAGCAACTGCATCAAAGCGCCTCAAACCTAAATATAAAAGAAAAGAGTCTCATTTAGGTTTAGCAGATGGCATGTGTTCTCACTTTCACCCACTCACTGTTGTCATCCACCACCTCTCCGTTGCTTTTGTTTTGCCTTTTTGTGTGCAAATAAGAGAACAAAAAGTTGTGGGATTTAAAGGAGGAGAGAAAAGGGGGGGACTGAGAGGCTAGAAGCCTGTTTGAGAATCAAAAAGACAGCACATCAAAAGAAAAAGGACCGGAAGGATTTTGATTTCACATTTTGTGCTGTTGAATTATAGATCATAACTTAAATGTGTAAAAAGCAGAAGACGGAACCCGAAGTGAATACATAAACAAATAGGATCAAGGAAATTGCCTGAAAGCTGTTTTTAAACTCAGGCTGTTCATCAACTGATTGGACGTTTAAGTCCAGAGTTTTCATCTGATTTTTTTGCCCAAGCTTTTCCTCTGTTTATGCTAATGGCAAAGGCAAATAGCTTTCTGTTTCTGAGCATGGATTGTTGAGATTCAGAATAAAGGTGCAAGGTACCTTTGCGGCCAGTAAGTCTTATGCAGTGAGACATTAAATTTAGAAAATGATCCTGAAGGTGTCCTGCAATGGACTGGTAACCTGTCCAGAACACACCCTGTCCTGCGCACACCAACTGCGGGAGATAAGGATGAGCACAACAGTTTTTGTTGAAAGACAACAAGACTATAGTCAGGCAGACAATGGAGATTTTTCCTTCAAAAGAACAATAGAGCTGTGCAGTCCCAAGACTGCAGCTGGATATGTGGATAAATTGTAGAGTTCATCCTTCTTGACTAAGGGCAGTGATGACTGGGTCTTTCAACAAGACACACTGCAGTTCCAAATGCCTGTCTGACTCCTTCAGGACAATCACATGCCTGTTTTGGAGAGGTCTACTTGTTCCCATGATCAAAATCTCATTGAAAAAGTTTGGGATAGTTGACAATGGTGCTTTGCTAAACAGTCAGACATACATTTTGGTTTGTTGAAGTCACTCAAGATGCCATCTTCGTCACATAAAGCAATATTCCTTCAGTTTTACAATAAAGCAGTGTGAATTGAAGATTCGTGTAACTTTCCAACTCAGTCTTATGATGTTCACCATCAGTGGAGTTTTCTTCTCAGAAACAAAGCAATGAGTAAGAGTGAGATGTGGAAGGGAACTGGTGAGGAAGGATCTCAGTATGTGAGCCAGAGGACCAAAGGAAGCTCGTAAGACAGAGAAGGGATATCCTGCCTCAATGCCTCACCTCTCCTCCGACGTTTGCTTGTGTCCGCGAACATGCAAACAGAGGGGGTCCACAGGACGCAAAGAACAACGGCACACTGACACACATACACAAGGGACTACTCTCACATACACACTCTTGGACCACACAAACACCACGGCATGGTTATTAATGTCCTGTTTACACACAAAACACTTAAAACAGCGGTCTGGTTGATGCATACAGTACGTGGCTTCCTCCTTTGTGGTAGAATAATGTTGCTTGAATAACAAAGAGGGTTTTTCCAGCAGTGACAAATCTCTAGTCTAGTAGTTACACTGACCACTGATGATGAGCTCCATGAGTCACCAGCTTAAGCATTTCAGCAATCCAGCTTTCAGTGTCAAAAGTGAGACTGTATCAGTCATACAAGCAGCCAACTCCTGCAGCATGAATGTTAATCTTGTTTAAAAAAAATAAAATAAAACATTCTCTCCCTCTGGGTGGACGGCACAAACTCATCATGAGTCACACACCAGCTGAGAGCAGGAAAAAAAAACATCAGCTGCCATGCAGAGAAGTATGTGATGGATGAGAATTTGCACCTTACATGTTTATTTTAAAAAAAGAAATTGTAGAGATGGTCTCTGGCCAAATCCCCAGTGTCGACATTCTCAGGACACTTTCCTGGGGTATCCCATAATGCTATGCTACCAGCGATGGTTGCCTGGTTACAACAGTTTGTCAGTGGGATCTTTAAGTATATTATAAATGTGTATATCAAAATAAAAGTTGAAATTTATTGGTCGCAAATCCACAGTGTGTGTTTATATTCTGGCATGTGAACATGCTTTGTCATGGGTTATTAATGTGACAGAGAGAGATGTCTTTGTGATTTCACTTTTGAGTGTCTTTCTGTGTGTCCCAAATTGAGGGGGTTACACACATGAATAACTTAATTAGACTGCCTGGGTTGGGAGTCATCCCACAGGTCAAGAAAGATCCTGTGTGTGTAATCATTCACCCATTCCTTAATTTACCCATCTCTCTCCATGCTTTCCTCCTTCATCTCCTGTTCTGTAATGCAGCTGTGCATTAACCCTTGCTTCCTTTGTTATAAGGAACCTTTCCCTGGGGGGAAAGGGTTGCAGGAAGAAAGCAGCAGAAATGGAGATAAGACGACGCGGAGGCTATGTGTTGGGAGTTATTGTGGGCAAAAGCTGCCCTGGGGGAGGCTCTTCTTTCATGCTCGATGTATTAGAGCACTGCAGTATTTGCACTTAGAAGTCACCTTTTCCACTGTGAAATAACACAAAATTACCTGCTGAATTAATATTTCTGACTGCAAAAGCAACCTGACCTAAACATCCAACATGGCTGCTTTGCAAAAATGCCTATATAAATAATTTATTATAGTAACTGCTATGCATTTGAAATTAATCAATCCAGAGGCACACATAGTAACATACAATATCTATTGGTGAACAGGTTCTTCTAGACAAAATGGCCAAAAAGAGTGAGATACAATATCATCATCTTGTTTGGCTGGCATGGCTAAATTGTGTACATTTCATTTGTGTTATGTTTTCAACTTTGGTTCAACTTCTTTAGATGCATCGTAACTTTGACTTTGCTGAAGTTTGAGTGCAGAACTCCTGAAAGCTCAACACTTGGATCAAACACGGTGAGAGGAATGGCATTAAACCATAAACAGTGATTACTCCTCCTGGGGATGAGTGAGCAAATAGTCTTATCCATTCTTTTGTCTGATCATCTCCAGAAAGCTACTAAACCACTCATCACTGTCCAACACCAACATGGCATATGTCTCCCCTTGATTGGATTGGCCAAAGAGGATTATGAACTGTCCAAGAGTAGAGGCAGTGGTAGATCCCTGAAGCAGTATCCGTTAGACTATGCAGGCGCTTTAACACCATGGTACAAAAATGCATAAAATGTAAGCTTGCACAATTGTCACTGTCTATGTATATTTATCACAGATTTGTTGATGTTGGTAATTAATTGTATCCTTATAATCTCCACAGCTTCTGTTTCTGTCTGCACAACGTGTGAATAACAGAGAGATATCCACTCTATAGACTGACAGACCTTTAGAATGTCCACAGGGACGTTCAAGCCATTCCCTTCCTGGGAGATGAAAAATGATACCGAGTCCACATCACATTTATCTTTTCAAATACCATCTGTGGGCTGCCACACAGACGCACATTAACACACATACACACTCCATACAGAGGTACAAATGTACACTCAAATACTGTTCTGGAGAGAGTTGAGGTCGGAAGGTCTGCGCTCTAATTGAAAGACCACCTGGTGCCACAATCACATTAAATGTTCAGATCTTCATTAAAGCCTCAGATAGGCGAGCTGATCATGTTACCCCTGATTGAATCTGTGTGAATGCAATCATATGGAAAACAGAACCTGCAAGAAAAATAACTCATATTCAGTGGGGACCACCATTTAAACAATTACATCATCTATTTAAAAGCGCTGAACTGTATGCTCGTTCTGCTGCAGAGTTGTGCCGTTTTTCACTCTGACCTTTGTGAACAAAATGAGATCCATCATCCGCTGTCCCTCTGCGCACTTCTCTTTCCATCTCCCACTTGCCTAAAATCTTTACCCTCCGACCTATTTCCCTCCCTTCCTCTGCAATCTAAATTACAGTGATTAAGATGTCAGTCCACCCTCCGTATAAATGCAGCTTCAGAGGACTAACACTTCGGTTCTGTTTCTAACGCCTGCTAGGGACCAATTACAAGACCACAATCAAGGCCCAAAGACAGCCAGAGGCCTTTTAAAGACCATGACTGGCCCAAAAGACCAGCCCCCACCCCACACCCTTTTCACAACCAGCTGGTAAAAACCTCATAGAAGGTTTTATACATGTCTTAATTGCCAGCAGCGTGAGCCGGGTAGATAGCGGTACACTGACAGGATTTATAAAACAGGAAAACTTCCAATAATGACATGAATCCTAATAATTCATCTCTTGATATTAGACAAGACGACTGCCAATATAGAAATGAAAGCTACTCTTTTCTATGAACCAAGATCATTTTTATTAATACAGAAATTAGTAGGTGTGATTATCTGCATGGTTTCCTAAACGTAATACTGATGTCCTGAATTTCTAAATGTATAATTTTAATAATGTCTCTAACCTGTTGTTAGGTCATCACAGCAGACTTCAATAGATCCAGATGAGCAGTCACTCAGTTCCTCCAGAGAGAAGTCGCTCTCCTGTATCCTCAGCCTGCCAAACACATATAACCGTTGCACATTTCAGTTACTGAACATGTAAATTCATTCAAAACAGTTCAGTACACTCAAATATTGTTTTCAACTGAGGAACATATTTACACATTATCCTCCACAATTTAACATACATATACAAATACAGAAAGTCTTTTTAAACCTAAACAAGTAAAAAAAAATAATAAAAAAAAATATATGTATATTTTTTTTAATCATTTATCACAGTAACCTGCATCTGAGTGAGAACATCAATCTGAGTAAGGCCTGGACCTGAAGACAATAACTATGGCTCTGCTTTGGAGAAGTGGAAGGGTGTGTTTATGCAAGCACAACAATGATGCATCTCTGGAGGTGATTCTGTTGAATTAAATTAGCCTGAAATGACTGAACAAGCCTCTGAGTCTGGTCTAGATTCTTCCAGGTAGTAGTCAGCATGTATTCATAACCAGAGAGAACTAATGGTGAGCACGAGGACGCAAAAGAGAACTAATAACACAGTGATGTGATATAAAAAATTTTTATATGCATTGGTATTCAGCCTAACCAAAATAACCAACTTTATTTTAACTAACCCAAAATAAAACTAACCATTGTCTGCAGAGATCACCTTAGTTAGGACAGGGGTACCCAAGTCCAGTTCTCGAGAGCCATCTAAACAGCAGCCTGGTAAAAACCAGCCCCTTGCTATGCTTAGCTTCATACAGAAGCGGTTGCTTCCTGTAGGTGTGGACTGTGTTGAATTTTAAAACTTTACCCATTCGCTAACGTTTGTCTGCAATGCTGCAAAAGTTTAACAAAAGTAGAAGAACCAAGCTGAACGAGGCACCTGTTAATGTTAATTTAGTATTTCGGCCAGGCTATCTTAATGATCCATATATTTGACTTGGGTTTATAGGAGAAGGGATGACTCTAGAAGTTGCAGGACAGCAGCTGATCAGGACTGGACTTGGGCAGCCCCACCCCAAAATCCTTGTAGCTGTAATTAATACTACAGGAGATTATACAAACTGTTCAGATTTGTATTTGTGAAAATTGTGTGATTGCACGAGTTAGGTATATATTTCCTTTAATTTCCAGATTTTTTTAATTAGTCTGTTAAATAAAATTACAGTAAAATATGCTTGTTTGTGATTGCAACCAGAAAAAATGTCTAAAAGCTAAAAGGAGTCAGTACATTTGCAAGGTGGTGAGCTGTGATAGGCGTAAAAAAAAAATTCTGTTACCTGTAGCTGAATGGAGCCACAGCTGCCATGTTGACTCTGGTTGTGTGTGTCTCTGTAGAGTCCTTGGGCAGGTGGTGTTCCTGTTCATAAACACTGGATATTACTGGCATGGCAAATGTGATGAGTGGAAGTGGGAGAGGATCAGGAGAAGATGCTGAACTGCTGTCCTCTGGAGTCCCCATCTCTTCGTCTGACTGACTTGTGGAGCCACTGTGACTTCTAAAAGTGTGTTTGGAGCCTGACTGAGCGGTACCGGGCCGAAGGTTCCCATTTTTTACAATGCTGGCTTCGACTGGTTGCTGTTTAGGGGGATTTCCTCCTCTTGCCAACGTATTTTGACTCATTTCCTGAGTTGTGTTGGAGTTTTCACCTCCTCTGAAACGGAAAGCTGGATGCAGGTTGTTGGCTTGGTTCTTATTAATGATGGTTCTTCTGTTATGATTCCCATCATGCATGATGTGAGATGGAACAGGTTTTTGAAGATCCAATGTGTCCTTGGAGTGTGGCGATGGTAATCTGCGCTGGACCACCGGGCTGCTGTAGGCTGAACGTGACACATGACTCCGGTGGTAGAGTTGATTTTTCATGCCCCCGTCTTTCAGGCGTTCCCAAGAGGAAGGCCCAGGAATACCGGAGTTTCGTGGACGGAGTGAGGGAGAGTGAGTGGGTGTATGTGTAGGGCTGTGTTTTGGGGTCTGCACTGAGGGCCTGGGCAAGTCACAAGCTTGGCGACGGGGGTCTGTTTTTGGAGAGTTGGTCACAAGGCTGCGGGGGAGGGGGATTCCTGAGGAGGAAGGCCCACGGGGGGCTGATTTCACATTGATTCCTCCGCTCATTGCGACCTGCATAAAGAGACGAAAGGCCAATGAATCAAAGGGCAGAAGGGAGGGTTCCACAACAAATCATTAGCCAGAAGACCTTTCTGGGAAGGTCTGGTTATACTTTAGCGAGTAATTGAACTACGTTAATATTTCACAAAAGATCCAACTGATCAAAATTAACCTGACAAGAAGTTTGACTTTGACTAAATCATGAGTTAAACTTTTTGATAAATTTCACATTGTTTTTTTTGTTTGTTTTTTTTTTGGCTAAGTCTGTTAGTGAATCAAAAAATGTATTTTTTTACGGGGCCATGTGCAAAGAAATCAATACATTTTAAAAAATCTCATTCAACTACATATTTTAGGTTTGTGCATAATTTATGATGTGCTCCTGGTATATGTATTGTGTGTTTTTCTATGAAGGCTGCAAATTCAGAGAGTGCAACTCTCTAATGACGAAGTCGGCTGTTTTTTCCATTTGCTTTACAATCCTGTTGTCTCCCCATGGTGAATGATTGCCAGGCCATCATGTGCAGAATCTTCAGCACTCTATAGTCAGCGCGATTGCTCAGTAAAATGACCAAACAGTTCTTCCATTTCAGCCTCAGTAAGAGTCCAGCATTCTGAGGTGAGTGAATCTTCATCAGTCTAGACAGCGTCTTCAGAGTAACATAAGATACATAAACATCAGTGTTGTGCCACTGACAGATGGAGTAAGCCAGTTTTATTTTTTTCTGACAATTCCTCCGTCTCATCTTTTGAAACAGAGTTGCAATTCACACGGAACTATTTGAGATGTTATCACTGTATGCTGTTGAAACTTTAACTAGATAAGCAGTTGTAAGAGGGATAGAAGGGTTGCAACATGAAAAGTCTTGGAAACTGAAAGTTTAGCTAAACACTTTCACAAGACTGCATCAAACAATAACACAAATAGACCTACTGTTCTGTCTGGAAACCTGCTCTATTCGTTAGGCATTTCAGATTGAGACTTCAGCAGCACACTGGACGACCCACCGAAATGCTGACCTAGTGGTCAGTCAATGTGAGGTTGCGTAAAAAGAGCAGCTACCGAGTCAAATGAATATAGATTTGTGCTTAATCTGATTTTAGATAGCATTTGTTCGTAAAATAAAGAATTATCAAAATGACTGATCTATAGCTTTGACAGCATTTTTAACTGTGTGTGTCTCTAATTACACTGTCATATATTGGACAACAAAAACAAGCACAGTTTCTCAGTCACTTCAGCCTTTTTTGTGGAAACTCTCAAATTCTGAATAAACTTTGAGACACTTTTATTTAAGAACTGGAGAAATTGGGTTATTTCTATTTGGGTCATCCTATATCACTGGTAATTGACATTAATGACATCATCAGTGATGCGGCAGGAGGTAACAGTAGACAGATGTGCCTCTCCATTCTCATTTTCTCATTTCTCCGGATCCCCAGATAACTATATCTGTTCCTCTCCTTCTCTCCCCTCCTCACTTTTTCCTCTAGGGAGGTGCACGGCACTAACAAGCATCAGAATTTCTCCCCATCTAATAGAAGGCCAACAAGGGTTTCCAAGAGCACAGGTGCAGCCTGACTCTGTGTCTATCTGTATGGAAATTGGCCTGTCCCTGGGGAGACGCCGGGGTCATACTGGTACATCAGCTCAACATGCAGTGCAGAGGCTCAGCTGCTGCTATTAGATCAACTATGTTTGTTTGTACATGCGTGGCTGTGAGTGAATGAGATAGAGTTAGAGAGAGAGTATAACAGAGGATATAGGTCAATAAGATAAATTAGAGAAAATCAGAAATCTGTTTTAGTTATCAGTTTACTGAAAATACTTTGTTTACAAGTTTGAGATTTATTTTTACTACTGAAGACAGTCAGAATCATCCTGTTGGATTAGTAGTTGCCCTGTTCATCCGCTGACATTTTCTTTCTATTTGTGACTAAAAGATTGAAGTTTTGTGAACCCTTGAGCAGATTCCCACACAAGTCAGAGAGAATTTATGTATGCATCAGTCCCTTACTTTTCAAGGGAAATAATCAAAATTTTACACAAATCTTACACATCTGAATCGCTTGTAATTTCTGTTGTGCAATAAATAACTAGGCCAGTAAATTTTGTACATTTTCTATCCTAACCAATCACTTATTTGCTGCCAGTTTTTGTGAAAATTAGATTGCTCTTGCGCGGACCATGAGTAAGTAAAGAAAAATACAATACTGGATGAATCATGTTATTTTTCTGTAATGCAGTACTCTTTGGTGTCCAAGAATAGCTTCCATCAAAATTACAAAATACTGTTTGGTTTTAATTGTTCTAATTGTCCATGTGGTTTTCAGCAAAAATGTAGGAAGAGACAAAGAAAAAGAAAAGATTGCACCAACTTCCTCATGCAACTGAATCTTTATCAATATATGAGAAAGCAATCATATTGGAATGTATTTTTTTAAGGGAAACGTTATGTGATCACCGACAGCTTTCTACTTTGTCCAGAACTAATTTCCTAGTGTTGTAGTTTGCATTTTCCCCCCCATCCATCTTTGTGCTCTTTTGGGAATGGCAGCACCAAGAAACCACCTGGCTCAGCTGCAGTCTATTATCTCATCACTGTACAGGATACCTCCTCCAGTGTTAACTCAGCTCATTGCCAGATTTCTGTATTTTGCCTGTCATAAAACACTGAAACCTGAAGTTGGTTCCTGAAATCCTAAATGTTGCCGTCTTCTGTATCTGACGATCTTTGACAGAGCCTGTGCCACTGCAGAAATGGTTCTTCTCCTCCTTCTCTGCCTGCCAGCCTCAGATTGTTTCATCATCGTTTAGTTCGCACGTTAGCCATCACCAAGATTCATCATTATATTCTGCAAATTGTCAATTAATGTCCTTAAAAACATATGAAGCACTCTGAATGTCTGCTTTTAGACAAACACCTATATTCCCTCAACATTTATTGAAAATTTCTTGACATTAAGGAACAACATAAACAAGTACTGTACAGTTTTTTTTATTTAAATAATCCTTTAGAGTTGTCATATTTTTTAGCTACTGACCAGTGAATAACCCTAATTCTTTATGTCAGTATAGTGCTGACATCTGCTGGATATTCTGTGAAATTGCAATAGGCAGCAAATGACTTGCTTCACTGCTAAGCTTCCGTCCTTTTCAATTACCTCTTAAGAAATATAATTCAGTTGATTACCTGCCTAAGAGCATGTTTGACCTTTTCAGGAAAGAAAAGAGCAGCAGTAGATATGACTTTTGTTTAAAACAAGAAAAATATGACAGGCCTGACATCCAGGATCTTACATTTTAAGTGAACTTTAGAAGAACACTACATCGTTTCAGCTCTTCTGCCATGGCAATAAGCTCCAACATAAATGAGTTACTGTATGTTGGATCAAAGAGACATGTATACCCTCTCACGAGAAAAAAATAAATAAAATAAAACAAACACATGCTCCCCCTTGTGATGCACACTCTCTGACTCATCACAAAATCAATACATGAGGTGGTAACACAGCCCTCTCTGTCTGAACTGAAGAACATTGGCGATGCCTCTGTGCTCGTCTGTGTCACAAAGTCTGAGACTGCAGAAGGTACTATTGTTTGTACATCAACATACAGTCCAATGAAATATTAACTAAAAAAATTGCAGTGAGAAGAATACAATGAGAACCACTGAAGAACAGAGAAAAGAAAGTTCTTGGGTTTGAGAGTTTTCTTTCAGAAAAAGTGACCAAACTCCAAGAATAACACTACCTAAACCTAATAAGACCTTTATGCTAAAATTAACAAGACTTGGAGTCTCACATGAATACCTTACTTGTCAATGGGCTTCCCAGTTCCTTGATGTGCCGCCGGGCCGAGCGCAGAGAGAGCTGGCAAGGGGAGGGAGGTCACACTTCTTCTACTTCCCAGGAACAATGGTCTGTTTTTTCCTGGATCACAGTTGCATCCTTGTCGCTGCTCTCTCATTGGTTCACTCTCCTTCACCATTCCCCAACACAGGAAGCTGTGACAAATAGGAATGACAAATCCAGCAAATCACCAGCAAACATACCAAGATGACTCATTTTCAAAGTCACTTTTGTGTCTGAAATCAATGTTCTCATCTGTTGGCATAAAAAAAAAAAATTATAATTTGTGGATGTAAAAAAAAAGTACTGAAGAATGAGTCGAGGTCTGTTTATGTGATCGTGACTCAGTGACCCAAATGGAGAGATTTGATCAACAATGAACCACGATGACACTTTATCTTTCATATTCAATACAGGCTAACACACAGCAGTATTTTTGGTTTATGGTGTGTTGTGTTGAAGACAATCCATGAGTTCTGCTGGCAGATTTTTTTGAAGACACAACAGAAAACAAAGCATAGATCAATGATGAATAGTCACCCAACACCACTAAAAAAACACTAGATCTTATTTATTTACAGCGCACTTCTCGTCATATAAAGAGAGGCAAAACATTCACTCGCAAATTTAACAGGATGAAACACAACCAGGTCACACAAAGTGTAAACATCTACTTCTGCAAACAAATTTGGTGCCTTTCATCCACTCATCAATCAACACTTATTTCAGCAGTGGAAATTCTTGTTTTCATGGATGGAGAACCCTTCTGCTTTTTCCAACAATTACCTCTCAATACAACCAAATGTATTCAAAAAACTGTGACATACCACAATTATGAGGAAGTAAAAAAAAAAAAAAGTAAGACCTTGTTTTGTATTAATTCTCACTATGTAAGGAATTTTCAATAAATGTAGCTTTTTAATAACCCACAAATCAATATTTAGTGTAGAATCAATCAACTACAGCTTGATCATGTTGCACTTTTCACATTTTACACACTGGTTAATAATATTGTTCAGATAATTCATAAAATAAAACAAAATACGTTCCATGTTTGTAGGTCAACAATAGAATAAATGTTTTGTAAATCCCACACTGTCTCTTAAATTTAAACAATCTAAACACTTCAGGTTTGACTTGTTTTATTATTTTATTTTACGATTTTTAAACTACAAAAATCAACTACATTCTTGATTTAAAAAAAAAAAACTGTAAAATATCAATTTAATTAAGAACTGCCTGCTTTTGGGTACGGCCATACTGTGTTTTCAGAGTGTGCTACTCATTGACAAGATATGCAAAGAAGCAACAGAAAATTGACTTGTTTGGGATGCAGCTGATGGATAACCTTGTGTCTCCAATGGCACCCCAAGTGGTGAGCCATATCCATCATCTCAAAAACCCACCACTGCTCATCGGGAGTAACCTATGCCACTGCATGCATACAAAGTATACAGAACTGAGTCATGGGGACTCTATAATGCTGACTCAAGCTGATCCAGTCACCCCTGGTCATAAAATCCCCCCAACTCGCCAGCTTTTCTTCCAACCAACCACTGCTTTCTCCCATCTTTTCACTTTATTCCCGACAGTCACGCATTCACCCTCAAAAGAGAAAACTTATAATTATCTGTGTTTACACTGTCACCAAACAAGAAAGACCACAAAACATCAAAATTAAAGAAAATGTAAAGATATGAAGTGTAAGTAAGTAAAATCAGCATATGGCTCGACTTACCCTCTCTCACTCTTCTTGTGCCTGGCTGAGTGTCTGCCTTTCTTTGCCTCCGTCTACTTTTGTGAGGCTGGCCGGCGTACATGTGTATTTGTGTCTATAATCTCACCTTCTATCACGTCATGCCGCTCCGCTGCTGCCGCAGTACGCCTGCAGCCATGTCCCCGCCTCTACCTCTCTCTCATCATTACAATATCTGTCTCTCTCTCTCTCCCTCAGTCTGAGTAATGGACCTGTTGGCTGGAGTCCCTCCCTCTCAGCAGTGAAATATAAACCCAGCTAGCAAAGACAGGCTGGTGCATTAGCTGGATGAGTGTATTGCTGTGTGTGCGTGCACGTGCGTATTCGTGTCTGCGTGTGAGCGAGACAGATTTAACCTCAATAGTCTGAGTAGCATATGATAATTAAAGCAGATGTGGCTCCAAATGTGAAAAACCTGACCCCAATCATCAGATTTTCATGATCTAATTGCTGAAGAGGGAATAAAGAGAAAGAGAGAAAGAGAGAGACAACAAACTGGGTTAAAAGGAGATCAGCTGATGCAAACTCATGATTATACTTAGACACCTGATGTCTTTATGTACTGAAAAGCTGGAGGAGAGGGACAGTCTCTCCATCCATCACTCTGTTTTGTCCCACTCTACTAATGAAAAGGGAGGGGCAAATGAGAAACAAGGGAGACACAACCAAGAAGAAAGGAGGAGTGATATGAGCAGGGAAAACATTGTACCCCCATCAGCATAAAACATCAGCTGGCGTACTAACATAACAAAGCATATCGATTATTGCAGTTAAACTAATAATACCAAGACTATTGATTATTTTAATATATAAATAGAATCTTGATAGGAAAATAGAATAAAGATCTGCTAAATTTGTTAGCAGTTTTCAAATAAACCTGTTCGTTGTGCAGAATATATTTGACCTTTTTGGCTGTTCTGATATTTAAGGACTTTGCGCTCCACTCTGTGTACGCACATGACTCATGATGAGCCACTTTTTAGCTTAGCGGAACAACAATGTTGTCAACAACGCCTCATAGGAGGCGATAAATGTTCTTATTTGAATGCTGTCTTCTCAGAGGAGATGAAAAGAGCAAGAAACAATAGACAGAGATGTCTCATCAGAATATGAAAGCAGCTTTTGTATTCTTCTTGTTACCAAGAGCTAAACTAGCAACTCTCTTGAAAAACAGCAGATTTCTCCTCACTTTATTTCCTTTATATAAGCTAAATTTTTGTGTTTCCTATTTTGTTTACCACCTAACCTGTGGTTTATCTTATCTGCTGTTTTTTGTTGTTGTTTTTTTTACCACCCTCTAACTGGAACTGTTTTGGTTCCGTCAGCATGTGCCTCTAATGCAGTCATAAAAATCTATCCAGCATGCACATGTTTGTATAGATCCTAAGTGGAACCTGGGAAACATGTACAGACGGTGAAATTTGCATCACAGAGACTTTGGACTGCAGCAGACGGCAGAGCGAACTGGGAAGTATGAATTATTCTTTATAAAGCAACACAAGTCAAGCAAGCTTGCAATAGCTCATTAATTAGAGTACTTGCCATCTGCTTGATTGCTGCACTTGTCTCTGATTTCCAGTTTTCTTTTTTTTTTCATTATGAAGTCATTCAAAGTTCATTTAAACCCCTACTTCCCATAATTCCAATGCAACTTCCAACTATTCTGTCTAGGACCTTCAGCTCATGCTCCCATACCACTGCTGCACATTCATTCGCTCCAGTTGTCATTGTTACAAGATGTAAACTCCCTGTTCAACACCTCCTATTTAAATTCTGCCGTTCCTTGTTCCCATTTTGAAAATGTCTCCTTATTTATGAACTTGTGCTTCTTGGGTGAAGGGAGGTTGTTTAAGCCAACTGTACAGCCAGTGTGCAGCAACAAGTGGGGCAAGGGCAGCCCTCTGCTACTCCATTCCTCAGATGGTCTGGTGAAACTCTTGTCACTTTCTCTGGGATCTCAAAAGGACTTGAAATCAAAGGAAGGAAATTGTGGATTGTGTGAATGCAGTAGCATTTTGTGGATTTTGTGAATTTAATATGGTTCGTTTTTTCAAACAAGTTCATACATAATCGACTGACTACAAGCTATAGGTTAAATTTCTTCTCATAAAGACTGTGTGGCGACAAAGCTCGAAGTCTCTGACCCTGTCGCCGGACACTGAAAATGCGCTTCAATCTTGTGCAACAAACTACCGTGTAACCACTGTATCTCGTTCACAGACGAAAAACTTTAAATATTTGAAATTGTACTTCCCATGAGCTTTTACAACTGCCCTTCCAAATTACATCTTTGTATTTACAATCTCTCTGAGAAACCTAGTTATTTTGTAATTTTCTTTTCTTGTGGGATCTTTTCCTGTCTTCAATTATAGTTCTGTGTAAAGCCACATTTGTGTTTTGCTCTGGGTCTCCGTGTCTCCCTCCCTCCCTGTGACTCTGTATTGTCTCCCATCTCATATTTCTGCTTTGCTGGCTTCAGTTTTGCACACTGGCACTCGGTCCCCATGTAGCATATTTAATGGCAGCTATTATATCCAATAAATCAATAGGTAGCAATTTCCAACATCTTCTGATAAATATGATTTCTAAGACTCTAACCCTTTTTTTTTTTTTTTGCTTACAGTTGTGTTTGTGTGTTGGCTCATCCCTGCTTGACTGGTCTTGAAGCTCTCTAACTGATAACATATCGATCAGACTGTTACTTGGTCTATAAGCCCCCAACATGGAGACGTAAGCATAATGGAGTATCTGCTCTTTGAAAGCCATTATGCAAATAAACATAAAGCTGCTCAGCCAGGCATGATGAAGTGATGCTTGCTTTCAGAACACACTAGGTCCTACGCAATGAACGGCCCCTCCCCCAACATGCATACTGTACAATACACATGACCTCCTCGCTCTACCCGCTCATGTTTCTTCATACTAATGTGAGATGCTCTGCTGGTAATGATCCATTTGTTACTCACCTATCAATCCTAATATCATCACCAGGCGCTGCTCTTCTGTTTCATTCAGCTCCAAGCACATGAATAAAAACTGTAAAACTTCTGCAACCACAAGTATGAAAAAAAAAAACAACACTCTCACATGATCTGTTGCTTTGTCCCTGTGTTTCATGAAAATGGGAAGTGACTTGTAACAGAGGATTATGGGTAGTGGTGTGCAAGCGTCTGCAGTGACTATCAGTTTGTGTGTGTTGAGGAGGGTTGGATGCAGGGGTAAGGGGGTGGGGGGTTAATGTCATAGCTAATCTTCTGATGTCCCCTAGGGCACGTCCCCTCCCGGGAGAGACTGACTCTGAGACAGACGCTATTTTGACAAAGGGACACTTGTGTCACCATCACACTGAGGAGCAGACTGACGAAAAAACTAAAAGGAAGGGGGGGGGGGGGGGCAATTTCAACATGTTGACTGTCTGGAGCCCCGGGGCCTCACATGTGTGGTCTAAATAAAAGCTCGGCATCAGAACACAAAAAACTTACAAATTCGACAAATTAGTTAATTTTAGATTAATTTAAAGGTTTTCTGTGATAACAGAGACTTTCTTTATGAGCGTAATCCTCCATTACAAAAGTCCCATCAGTTTTATGAGTCTCTAGCTTTATGCTTGACAGTACTGTCACCACCAGATGGTGCTACTGTGCCTGAACCTTGGTGTCAGCAAAACAGGATAAACCAAGATTTTGACTGGCTTCACACAACTTAAAGTTGTAAATCACACAACTTAAAGTTGTAAATCACACAGCCAGAAGTCAAAAGTAAAATAAATACTACTGAATCTTTTTTTATTTATAAGCATTTTCTAAGCAGATATGAAAGTCTAGGACCTTTTGAGTTGTAAGACTTGAAGTATGGTTTATTTCACTGTGAATATTTCACACTTACACGCGTTAAAGAGGAAAAATCCAGTATCGCTATCACTTATGTTCTGATTACTAAAGATTTTTGAAATATATTTTACATTTTCTATGCTTCAGGAGTGATTTAGTTCCCTGATTACGTTTTGTTTCAGCAGACAAATTAAGAGTTTGACAGCATCCATCAGCTCAGCATGTTTTCAGAGCAGCCAGCACTAAATGCCACAAATAGCAAACAGATGTATGGCAGCGTAGCAGTTGCCGTTCTGCTAATGAGCCTTTATGACTGTTTAATGACGTAGTAAATTTGACATAAACTGCCTTTACTTCCAAAACACTCTTTTAAAAAAAAACAAAGAAGCAAAGCAGTTTCAATAGTTTTTTTTCCATCTCAATACTACAAATATTTGGATTTTTCCTTGACTTTTGCATCATTTATAAGTTATTTCAGAGTAAAGTTAAATCTAGTATAATCAAACTCTTATGTTGTTGCAGTCAACATTCATGAATTATCATTTGTACTGTAATTTGACCATATCACTGAACATACAAGTGAACCTTAAATAGGTTTTATGTATGTGTCTGTTCTGATAGCTCACCTTCTGCTGTTTATTAAATGTTGGAGATAATTTATTTGAGTTTGTGTACAGCGTTTAACATTTTTTGCTGTCTAAAGTTTTCTTGTTTTTGCTTGTATGGCTAATATTAGATAAAATACTTCATTTCTATATCCATCTGTAATAAATATTTCCTCCTTTGATAAGAAAAATGCTAATGTTTTATTATATACTAACAAGTTGCTTGAGTGAGCTTTTCCTTATTCCTTCCCATCCATATTTGAGCAACCTGGTTTTAACATTGCTTCACTTAATGTTAAAACCAGGGCCTCAACACAAACCTTTGCTATGAATATGATCAAAAAGTTATCTAATGCAGGTCAGATATTTACAAGTCATTGCCTCTTAAGAAAACCTCACCACACAGTCTGAATTTTCTGTAATACTGAGATGTAAATACTGGAATTTACAAGAAAAATTTACACTTTTAAAGCACCTTTAATTTTTTTAAACACAGAAAATGTAAATTCCACTTTGAAACACGGCAAACCACTACCTCTCCTAATCACCCCTGATCCCACCTACTTTCACTCTGACTCTCTCGCTTGTCGAGTTACCCAGAAACGTCCCTCTTCCTCAGTACTTTGCACATTGAAGCCACAACAACTGAAGCTCCTCCCTTTCAGCACATCTGGATGAACATTGAAGAAGAGAACATAACTTCTTTTTGATTTGACTTCCGCTACTGGGAAACACGGTAAAACACACATAACCTAGATTTGTTCTTCAACTAAAAGAGCAGTAACTGCATACTGCTTTAAACGACTGGTTTCCTGGACACACCCTCCTGCACTGGGGCTACATCCAACTTCTTTTCATCCTACGACTCGGACCAACAACATCTACCAACTTTAGGTGAGCAAGGCTTTTTTCTTTTTTGTTTTCAAATATATCTATCGTCTTATGTATGTTTGGTTCTAGTGACATAGTCTTCGCTATAACATGATTAAGATATACTGAAAATAAGCGGAGGAAACAGATATCAAAGTTATAGGTTACTGAAAATACTAACAGAAAGCTATGACATATATCTGCAAATCATAAAGCAGGGAGCAAGGGGAAGTAATCTCACAAGTCAGACGAATCCACGTGTAATTTATGAGCAAGCTTCCTGATTTGTAGCTGTCCGCACTCCCACACCCGCTGGCTGTGCAGCTACATGTTTAAACTTGCAGTGTTAAACCACCAACATGTACTAGTACTCAAATTCAGCATGATTCTCTAAATCAGCTTTCCCAACCCTGATTGTCTGGATCCTTTCACCTGCACATGTGACCCTGCACCAGATCCTGTTACAAATGACTGAATTGCATGCTGAACAGGTCACCAAGATAACCAAAGGATTGTTAATGATCTATTGGTTTAAATCAATTGTGTTGTAAAGAGGGGAAGAGTCTGTCCTAAGGAGTAAGACACAAAACCCAGTGGAAGGTTGTTGACTTTTAGTCCTCAGTGCTCATATTGTAGTCATGTATGATGTCCTCAGAATTTCAGTGGATCTTTATTCTGGAATTTTAAGTAATTCACTTAATTTAGTTATAGGGAAAATTCAAAAATAAATGTCATCTCAACTAGTTTACAAAACAAACCGATACAGTCTATATGCAGAAATATACACTCAAATTAATCCAATCATATAGACAGATTTAAGTCACAAAAATTTCAGTTGGTAAAAAGGTTTCTAAGAAATCCCGGCCCCAACCTACTGCATCATGTCCCACTTTGTAGCAATTTCTCTTCCTAAATGAGCATTTGGTGACCGCAGATACTTAATTGCATCAGGTCTTCATAGCTTGCACCAAAACTTAATAATGAGCATGAATGTGGCGACAGTGGAAAGAAAAATACCCTTTAAAAAGGAAGAAACCTCCAGCTGAACCTAACTTCTTTCTTGGCATGTTCAAAAGCAGAATCCCCTTCTCCTTATGACTTGCAAACCTGATCCAGAGGCTAGAAACTGGAATGTTGTCGCACCATGGTACTTATCTGAGGTCCAAGCGTCTAGCCGCTTCCTCTCAATCTACAATTATAAAACTGCTGTAAAATCACAAAGAAGCTAAATTTAATTGCTCCGTCTATTGTTTTAATATTCTGAAATGCTAATTTTGTTTCCCTGCTTGGGCCTATTTGTGCCTAATTTTGCGAGGTGTTTTTTTTTTTTTTTTTTTTTTTTTTTTTTTTTTTTTTTTTTTCAGAACCCAAAGCCAAAAGTCAAGATCATAAATTATATAAGAAAGCATACATTACCTAAACTACCCTTAGTATATGTTGAATTTTATTCAATCAGTCTGATTTAATGAATAATACGCCATTTATATCATGATTTTGATCATGGCAAAGAGCGGTTTAAAGTAGCTCTTGCCAAACTTTGTCGAAGCAAGTAAACTAATCCCACTAAAAATAATTCGATGCTTATAATGATAGAACATCAACATCAAGGCATTAAACAGTCTTTCACATATAGCTTTGCTATGCAATAAAATTACATTCAAATCAACAGCATTTTGTAAGTCCTACTTAGTTTGGGAGCCGACTGTCCTGGGTTTGGTCAAAAGAGTTAATCATGAAATGACTTGCTCTGAAAGAACAGGAAGTGTGTTCAGGGTTATAGGAAGTGACTAAAAACGGAGTTAAAAGCTTCGCTCCCTTAACTGATCAGAGAAAAGGAAGTGATATTTGAGCAATGGCACATCCTTCTGAAATAAACAAACAGGGCAGAGGGATGTAAAACAAGCCAGTCAGTCAAGTGATGTGAACCAAGGGCAGAGAGGTGGGAGGGTTTACACAGTCAGGAATGTGGAAGTGGATACACAAGGATTGATTGGGAGGGTCGTGCCGGGAAAAGCTCAGGGTGGAAACAGGCAGGATGCCAGAGTCTTTTACATTCTGTAAAGCTTTGAAATTCCTTAAAAAGTAATGGTTCACATAATGCTCACACCAACTTTGTCTGCTTTTCCAACAGAGGAACTTTCATCTGTTCACATTTAGCACAACCTTTCCTAGACTTTCCATTACTGGTTTGCTTTTCTTTCACAGAGGCCACCATAAACTGGCAGGCATGAAATTACAGTCTTGAATAAAACCAGAATTACAGACAACCGAGTATAGCTTAAATGTGCTTTACATAAAACAAAAATGGTTTGGTCAAATTTATTAGTCCTCCAATCCATCTGTTTTGCTTCCACAGATGATGGCATTGAAATTGAGACATTAACTATTTCCTTTAGAAATAGATATAAGATACAAGCCATTTTATATCATGTTTATTCTCTTTTCCAACAGAGAGCAATTAACAATTTTGTATTTTTTAAGATTCATTAAGGTGCCCAATCTTTAAAGGTATCTGCTTGTTGCCACCTATCTGAGAAAATAAATTAAAATAAAGCAACCAGCCAGACCTTTCTGCAAAATCAATAACATTAACCTGAGATAGTTTTTCCACTATAAAACAATATATGGTCTTTTTTTCTCTCTCTCTTTTGTCGGTATCCATATACGACATTAATTTCAACAAACTTTTAATGAGCCCAATCCGACCAGTTGACCTTATTTTCAGTTTTCTTTCATTTCCAAGGATGCCTTTGGGAGGAGGAAATAAATGTGGCCGCTGTTCGAAGACAGTTTACTTTGCTGAGGAAGTCCTGTGTGACAAACGGAGCTTCCACAAGTCCTGCTTCCTGTGCAGTGAGTACACTATTTGTTGTTTCCTCTGATTGTAGTTATGGAAACCACAAAACTGATTCCCTTATTTATTTAATTGATTAAATCTTTATTTTTTGTAATGTGCAAGTCACACCTCAAATGTTTTTAAATAAATTAAAGCATGTATTTTTATCTTTTGGTCTCATGTACTGATATTAAACTTTAGATTTCAAACTGCAGTAGCAAAATCAGTCCATCGGTGAGGGTTCATGGCCTTCAGATGATATTTGCAATATTTGTGTTCCCACTTTGTTAACAGACATTCCTGCAATGGAATTTAGATGTGGACATGTTTCTTCAGAAACGCTGTGCCATATAAGGAAGAAGTTAGGGGCCTGTCTAAACACATTTAAAACACACAAATATGCAAAACAATAATATATGCATTTCTGCCTGTCTGTGAATGTTATTATTTGTGTAGTGGTGTGTGGGAAGAACTTGGACAGCACAACTGTTGCGGTCCATATGGATGAAGTCTACTGCAAAGCATGCTACGGCAAGAAGTATGGGCCAAAAGGCTATGGCTACGGCCAGGGTGCAGGGACCCTTAGCATGGACAAAGGAGAATCATTGGGTATTACACATGAAACGTGAGTAATGCACATATTAAATTCTGGATGTCGGTTTTAGGCTCTTCATCAACAGTTTTTTGTCCTCTTCTTCCATCAGGCCTGCCCCTCATCATCGTCCGACCACAAACGCAAACCCCTCTAAGATGGCTCAGAAGTTCGGAGGGTCAGACAAGTGCCCACGCTGTGGCAAGGCTGTTTATGCTGCTGAGAAAGTGATCGGAGCAGGGAGTGTAAGAAAACCTCACATATGCAGAAACATGCAAGTAAATGACTATTTTTATATTAATTATTTTCCTATTTCCAGTCTTGGCATAAGATTGGGTGTTTCACCTGCGCCACATGTGGGAAGAGCCTGGAGTCAACCACACTAGCTGACAAGGATGGAGAAATCTACTGTAAAGGTAAAATCCATGTCTTCAACAAAATTAGGAAATACAATTACAAAGCTTTAAATTCCCTCATCAACCATACTTGTGTAAAAACAATTAACCATATATTGGTACTGAAGGAAGACTTCTGACGGTTCAAGAGTGAATTGATATTTTGAACATTTTCACTTTTTACTATCAAAAGCAATATTCACAGGACATCAAAGGCAACATGAAGCAGATTTATGCCTTACCTTTAAATACAGCCTGTTTTCAAGCTCAGTGATTTCATAAAAGAAAAAAAAAAACTAACAAAAAGAAGAGAAGGACAAATGACTGGTCATGAAGAACGATGCATAAGAATATCCAGAGGAGGGAGATTGTTGAACTAATAATTCCAAACATATTTCTATCTTGGTGTACGTCAATGCATTAGGTTTTTTTCACAATAGTAAAGAACGACAAAGAAGGAAGAGAGAAAATTCATCTTCTGGCATAAACCAAAGCCCTGCATTTATAGAAAAAAAGTTGATTAAACAAGACAAAAAATGTAGGGCTTTCACTATGTATTTTCACAACATGTGATCGACTTTGTTCTATAAGTAGGTTATTGCAGTACTCTAGCAGAACGTATCAATAATCCCAGCTTGGTTGAGTTTTAGTCTATTATAAAAAAAAATAAATAAAAATAAACATACATGGTTACAGAGGCTGTCTTCAGCAGTTTTATTAGAGACTGAATTTTGAACTCATATAGCTAATTTTGAATTTATAACACTGAATTTTTATCCTGTGCAATTATGTATATGAATTTTGAATTTCACCTGTAAATGTGGTGGTGACCTTCTGGTGACCTAAGCCAAAGAAACCAGCACTAGATTGAGCCCAGTGGCATTTTTTTTTTTGCTAATTATGCTTCTTTGATAATTAGACACCAGACAAAGTGGAAAAAATATCATATGCATAATTCATTTCACGGGACAAAACTTCGGTGTCACAAAATGCAATGTCTCAAAAAGTGAGAGTCTAATGAGACTATGTTTCTTCCATAGCAGCAGCGTGTGCAGTCCAGGCTTGACCCCAGCAAAAACAGAACCAAGAACTTCTTTAAACAAGCAATTAAAGTCAAACATTGCCAAGAGCAATATAAATATTGCCTCATTATGAGGCTCCCTACCAGCGCATAAATTGTCACATTTCATTTTGTTTTCTTTGAGTTGTAATAACCACAATAAAACAGCAGAGGGCTCACTAAAGTGACAGTTACTTTCAAGTACATAACACTAATAATAGTCATGGTTATGTTACCTGCCAACCTTGGATGGGCTGAGGGTAATGTTGAAATATTGTTCTCTCAATGTGTGACACTGTGACAGAAAAGATGAAACACACGTTTAGCTTCCTTTAGCATCTAACAGGAAGGTTTAATCTTCTGTGTAATAAACATATTCTATATGCAACACTTCAGGTATCAATGAGTAACTGCAAGGGAGAACTCTTAAATTCAGTACATGGCTATGATATTATTTTAAACAGAACAAGAATTATTTTAACATGATCCATTCAACGTTATGAATTTTATCAAATGAAAAAAATCTATTCACAGATGGCTTTTAATTCTATAAACCACATTAGCTTTTTTAGTTGGTGTTTTAACACCATGTTTCTCAGACCTATTGTATTTTTAACTGTGTTGTGCTTTTAACTATTTTAGTAGCTTTTACAACTTTTACTCTAAATATACTTTAACATTTAAGCATGTTAGCTTTTAACTGTATTAAACTGAAAAGGTGTAATGTTCCTTTAATAAACAGGTGTCAATCTCCAGTCCTTAAGGGCCGGTGTCCTGCAGTTTTTAGATGTGCCACAGGTACAAAACACTGGAATGAAATGGCTTAATTACCTCCTGCTTATGTAGATCAGTTCTCCAGAGCCTTGCTAACGACCTAATTACTCTATTCAGGTATGGTGCAGCAGAGGCACATCTAAAAGTTGCAGGACACCGGCCCTTCAAACTCCTGTGATTGCAGGAGTTTGACACCCTTGCAATCACAGACATAACTTCACATACAGGCACCCATTGCTTACTCACTGGATATCAATATTGTTTCTCTGGTTTTTGCAATAACCCATAAAGAAGCATCCATTTTACAAATAAAGAGACCAAAATATCATATTTTGTTTGGGAACCATTTGGAAATATGTAAAACCCAATCAATTCAAAGTGAACTCAGTCCTTCAGCCCCTCTGCTAGCTAAAACACGTACAAAGTTCGCTAGCATTAATTAGTTTTCAGAAATGTCTGTGTTCTAACCACAAACTGAATGGCGTGACCCATTAGTTGATGCTCGATTTAATAACCTCTTCAACTTTTAAAGATAACTAATATATATGCATCAAAATACATTTTTACTGACCCGTGATACAGAAGAGACACACATTGAGCTTCCTTCAGCATGTAACGCGAAGGTTTCTTCTTCTGTGTGCTCAATCTTCTCTATGCCACCAATGCGACCAGCGCCCCCGAGCGTTTGCATGTGGAATCACACTGAATAACTGAAATAACACTAAATAATTTATTACAGCGAGAAATTAAGGATAGAAAAAAAATGTTGGGGTGCCTATTTTCATACTTTGTGTTTTCATTTACTTATAACTTAAACCTCCTTGAAAATGCCCGCTCTCCCCATTTCAGTTAAACATCCCAGAAATATGAATCTTTAAAATTGCTTTATTTTCCAGGAGCACAGTGCCAAAGTTTATTTTTCCCCCAAGGAAAAAAAAAAAACGTTCTTAATTGTTTTTGTTTCTCCTCTGATTGTACTCAAATTAAAATGTAATTTATTTTAACGCTTTTATACTCACCTTTACCAGGGGTAAAGTCTGCTATGAGCCTTTAGTCAGTGATCTGAAATTGATGCTGATCTAGTGTAAACTGATGACACTGTTTTTGTTTCTAACAGGCTGCTACGGCAAAAACTTTGGTCCCAAGGGATTTGGGTATGGACTAGGAGCCGGGGCGCTGGCCCACACCCAGTGAGATCCGAGTCACGTCTCCATTGTACCGAGCTGCTTTCCATGCCAGCACAGGGCAGGTTGCATGGAGGATGCATCCTTCAATGTGATACTGCATTACAAAAATCACCACACAAACACAAAGAATGCAAACGCTATTTAATCCTAAGCCTTGTTTTTAGTGTCCAGCCTGTAATACAAATGTTGATGACCTGAAAGAAAATGAGCTTGAGTATGGACCAAAGATTTAGTCTTGGAAAGGGCCGATATTGTGCATCACACCTCAATATTGGCTGTACAGTGATTGAACTAATGCTTTGAATTATCTTTGGTTCAGAGTGACATGTTTGGTTTTCAATAAAATTCAGAAATTAAATGCAGTAAATACTCCCCGTCTGTGTACATTTTATACTTAAAAATGAAACAGCTCAGTGTAACAAATACAGCTTATCACTATATGCATGCACAGGAATACAAATAAAAACAGCCAGGTTGGGTGGATGTCTTCGCATTTAAACAAAATGCGTTCTGCACATTTCATACATTTTTCTCATAACACTGTCATGACCTCCTCATTCTACTCAGATGATCGCATGAGATGAATTCTGTATGTTGTCAAAATGAGAGAATAACAATATATCTCTACTGTCATAATGTGGGGAATGCCAGAAAGAACCAGTTTTTTATGGTTGGACTGAAAATGTTTTTAAAAAGTGTTAATGTATTTTATTTTTTTTTTTGTGGCAGTATTCAATAGTGTATTTAATTTGTAACATGAAACACATACAATAAAGCACCTTTATATTAAAAATGTGCCGTGTCTTTTTTTTCCCTTTCCTTTTTAGGGCTTTTCCAAAACGTAAAAAGTAAATGACGCATTTCCCGTGTTCATTTAAACATGTTTCGTCCCGTATCGTCTCTTTCTTTCTCTCCACAAATCCAAAACAATTTCAAGCGTCCCACTCACATTCATGTCCGTATTTCCTACACTGTGGTAAGAAAGTGAGAAGGCTACGATTAGCAGCATGCTGAACGACGTATTTTTCATTTCATAGTTTCATCAACCGAGACAATTTCGGAAGGGAAGGGAAGCGGCGTGACGAGTCCACGTACCTGTGTAACTGTTCATTCACAACAACTCTCTCACGCACATCACTCAGGAGTGAGTTTCACAAACAGCCCGGATCTCCTCTCCTCTTCCCGTCAGCGGCGAGGAGGCGGGGTGCTGGAGCTGAAGTGGGTGAAGGTCCACAGTGGAGTCGAGCATGTCCAAACATATCTGGGCAGACCAGCCAGCCAACCTCCACGCACGGTGAGCTGACACTACGTATAGGCTGAACAGAAGGTTGTTATTATCCACACAGTCAGGCTAGTCTGACGCCGCTATGTTTCTGTGAGGAGCTTTAAACTGAAAGTGAATGGATTCATCTGCTGAAGACTAGACGCCGTGAGTCTCTTCGTGCGGTTTAGGTCATGTCCTTCCCGGTGAAAGTCATAAGAGATGGGCTGCTGGAGAAGCGCAGCAGCGGGCTTCTCCAGCTGTGGAAGAAGAAGCGCTGCGTGCTCACGGAGGAAGGGCTCCGCCTGCTCAGCTACAAAGGCAGAGGCAGTGATGCTCCGGGGTCGGCGTGGAGCGCCAGAGCTAAGGAGCTGCGCTTTGAACGCATGGAAACGGTGGAGTGCGTGGAGTACAAGCGAGAGATGGTCTACTTCACAGTGGTCATGGCTAAAGGGAAGGAAATAGACTTTCGGTGCGCGCAGGACGGCACGCTGTGGAACGCGGAGATCGCCTTGGCGTTGGTCCGATACAAGAACCAGCAGGCCCTGCGGACCGGGAGGACCCGGCACCTGTACACGGCGCCCTTGGGCAGCACCGGGGAGGATGAAGTGCTCTGACTGGACGGTAAGACCAACACTGGTGAAGGTCAACAAAGTGGTGGGAGCAGTCTTTTAATTGGACGTTATCATTATTTTTGTTTTCTATGATGCACAAGGGTGTTTGCTTATGGTTAAGCTGTTTTGGTTTGATTTTTACATCAAGTCATTGAGACCAAAAGCAACATTTGGCTTGAGAACCCGAAGGCTCCAGTTGGAACCCATGTCTTACCACCGCTTTACAAACTGAGTTTTTAAACGAGTCTTAATGACATGTTGCCCGAGGGCCCCATTAGAAAAAGGGGCACACACAATGTTAATGTATTGGCCCATTTTCATGTAACTGAAGAGTGGTTCACAGTGACAGCTGGAGCAATGGGCAGTGCAACCTGACTCTATCTTCCATACAGCCGGAAGACAGTTTTCCAGTCTTCTCTGGCTTATTTTGGAAGGTACAATCAATAGAAAAGGTATGAATAAAAATGTTGGTTATTGAACTTATCGTGTGATTCTTAATCGCATGAACAAGGCTGTATATATATTTTTTTTTTATTTTCATCTCTTACATTTTCCATCCAAGGAAGTGTTTGATAACGAATTTCCAAAGCAATACCCTGCGGTATGTGCCCAGTTACGAAGGATATTTAAAATATATTTCTATCTGTGAGCTAAGGTGTGTCATGTGTGTAACATTACATCACCACACCCACTCATGGTCAAAGAGTTCATTTCATCAGAAGCTGTTGAATCAAAGTTTTCTTTTTTCCTCCTTCCTAATAGCAAAAGTTCTGCTGCCAACAACCTGAAAACCAGCAAACACTGATGCATCCAACTGTTTATTCAAATGCAAACACTCAGACACTTGGGATTAAGGTAACAAATATCTGACAGTCTTTCACCAAGTTCCTGACATGGTTGCTCTAGTCACTCTCAGTCACAGATCTCAGTGGGTTTTGTTTTTTTACTATGGTCATCGGTCTTCTGAGGACACAAACCACTCTGACTCGAGGACATAATTACGATGCAATGCAAGACTCCAGAATAACATCTGCTTGCCTCTCCCTCAGCAGGCAGTGGGGTATTTTTAAACATACACACCGAGACACACATTCACACAATTACTTTTATGCTTATGAAGAGAAATGTAGGCAAAACAATGTATTTTTTTATTTTTTATTTTTTTTTTAGTTTTCAACATTCATGTCACATTCTAGTTATATACTGAAACCAGTGCCTGAAACCTCAAGTGAACCGAGAGTCTGAAAGTCTGAACTATGAGCTCACAGATCAGGAATCCACAGCAACGCTTCCTTAAGCGAGCTCGCTGGAGCCAAGCGCCCAAATTAACTGTGTAGCTGTGGTAACAGTGTAAAATAAGTGAGCGTACGCTTGCAGATCATCAGCTGCCCGAATGTTAAAAATCTAAGTTAAGTAATAGCTCTTAAAAATGTTGTTTCCCCCCCCCACCCTGTTTTTCAGACTCCCTTCCTCCTCAGTTTGGGACTAATAGAAGGTGAGGAGGGATTCCCACATCTTCTGTTTTGTTTCTTCTCTGCACAGCATCCTGGGATGTGAGGAAGACCCAACAGTGACGATGGATAACAGGACCAGGAACACGTACAACTGTTTGAAGTTTTTACTGTGATGGTAATTTTTGTTTGTCATAAATGAACCATTCAGAGACTTCTGGAAGATTTAAAAACATTAGAAACTGTTAAACTTGAAAATAGTTTACCCTTTGTGCCTTCTTGATTCAAAAATGCTACTTAAAGCGTCACTTTAAAGGATTTTGACACTAGAGTAGAAGAATAATGTTCTTTTTTTGTACGGACTTAACTCATTCATGAAGTTTAACATGAAGAACTCCTCCCCCCCCCCCGAATCCTTTGGACGATTCTCTTAAGTGTGTTTGCTGATCTGATGCATAGTATTACAAATATGTAAATAAATTCATTCTTAAGCATTTTCTCTTACATGTATTTCTTTACAGGTCCATTGTTGAAATTGCACCTTTTCGAGATTTAAAGAATTGAGACGGATAAATACCTGATAATTTTTTTTTTACTCTTGTATAGCTCAGCTTACAAACAAAACATTATTTTGTTAAAATTAAATCAGCACTTTTTTTTATTATTTAATTTTAGCATTCACTCTTGGGTAGGAGTCCACACACCTGCCACTTTTTAACTTAATATTAGTTTTAGTGACTCTCTGCTTACTTTTTTTGCATAATGGGTCTAAAGGTACCACATCGGTTTCTTCAGATGACAGCGTATTCTCCCACAATGTTTTGGGAGATTTTAGCCAGCCTTGGATGTTTTCTGTGGAAAAGAATACAGCAGTTTTGCAATTTTCCTCCCTTGTCCAGATATAGAAAACACAGGAGGTTGTTGTAACATGTAGACCCAGAACACAACCAGTACTTGTTGGAAATAGCTGCAGGTCCTTCAGTGTTACTGTCTTCTCGTCGTCCTCCCTGACCGGTTTCAGTCTGGTGCGGCAATCGGTTTTGGAAAAATACTCTTTTTTTATTTCAGTCTCATATTTTCGCTAATAATTAATGAGTTCACAACATCATAGTTTCAAGCAACATCTGTGCTCTTCTGATCATTGGTAATTTTCTACTGTAAGATTATTTGCAACTTCTTTTCTCAGAAAATGTCAGAAAAATCATACCAAGACTAATAAACTTAATGAGATTATCTGTAACTGATGGAAGGTGGGCCATAGGGAGACCGTGCTAAAATTAAATCAAAGCATGCTTCTATTAGATAAAATTAATGCAATTAAGTCATATTCATCTAACCTTTCTGTTGTTTATATCTTATCTCCTGAAAGATTGATGATTAATTCTTGTTCCAGTTTTTTTTTTTTTGTCTTGTTTTGTTTGTTTTTATACCTTATGATTGTAACATGGATGTTTACACTTTCAAGAGTCACTGTATGTACATCTGGACAGAAATCTCTTCACGCTAAACAAAAGCTCACTTTACGGTCAGATCACTCGTTTCAAAGCGCATTTGTTTCCGGTTGGGCAGCAACTTTGCCTCCAGAAAACCCCCACATTTGTCCACACACACACACACACACACACACACACACACACACACACACACAACAATGCAGAGCGTGGAGTTGCATGTCTGTCGGCGTGTGGACACCTTTTGTTCAGAGCCGTGTGCAGGACTAATGAGGAGCAGTGTGAGCCAGAGGCATGTGCATGCAAACACCCACCCACACAATATTCACCTACAATAGCACACCCAAAATGAAATTCAGCGAGGCCCGAGCACTCGCAGACTGTTGTTTGCGAGACAGGCTTTTATTGTTTCTTTAAGGGTTGCTGTGCATGTGGGATTTAGTCAAGAGTTTTGAAATTTGTGTGCGTGGGTGTGTGCGTGTGTCTTATGTGTTTTCTCCCTGGGAATAAAGGCTTGGCTGTGTTGTGACTACTCCTGTTACTGTGGAAAACCCCAATGCAAGCCATACCACATGCGTCAGCGATGGACGACGAGCAGGACGAGAAGCAGGGAGACACCCACTTATGGATCTTTGTACCAAACCACATGTGCCGTCGGGCTGTTTTAGAGACAGGTGTAAATACTCACACAAAGACGTCAGCGAGGCTTTCGCAAATGCTCAGTGGCGCCAGTTTTGCAGTGCTTTCTAGAAATAGTAACCGTGTGTGAGAATGTGTACTTCCATGTCACTGTGAAATTTCTAAAGACCTTAACACAGGCTTTGCTTACTTTGCGGAGTTCAAGATGTGCACTAGCATGCGGTTACATAAAGTAACTCATCAAGTTAAGCTCAGAGGTGGGTAGCAATTAGTTATATTTACATAGTTACAACTGCCTAAAAATATAAATAGGAGTTGTTATCCAGCACTGTGCTTTTTTTCTTTTGCTTGAGAAACATTCTTAACTTCCCTGAACAAAGAACATTGTTATAACCAAAACAGCCTTTAATAGACCAGATTTTGAACATAACTTAATACACATGTTGTGATTAAATGTTGTGATCATTAGTCTGTACTTGAGAAACCTGTTAACCAAATACCTTTTTACTCTACTTGCCTCTGGTTAAGGCAAAGGATTTTCAACTATGTCAAAAAAATTGACTGCCTAGGATTCCTTTAAAAATGAGCCTCTGTTACGATGTTAGACCACTAGAGGTCAGTCTATCCTTTGTTAAATTGGTCAGCACGACGCTATGAAAAATTATTTGCTCCTCAACAGATTACTTTTGTCTTGTGTTTTTTTTTTTTCCTTTAATCAAATATGAATATTGAATATAGTAAGATGTATCTTGATATCAGACATTGACCTGAATAAATACCAAAAGCTGTTTTGGATGTCAGCTGCTTAAGACCCTTTTTTAAAAGTATTTTTCACCTAAGCCTGATGGCTGCTTGTGCCACCGCGGGTGAAAACAGTTTCCATCAATCACTTGTGGTGACTAGCAATCAGTATTCTATTTGAATTGTGCTACTGGTTTTTGAATAACCTACTTAATTCAACCACTGGGGAAGGTTTTCGGCATGAACAGCTTGTTTTAACGTCATACCACAACATCTCAGTCAAACTTAGACTCCAAAACCTTTGTTCCAGTCAGTACTCGTACATTACATCGCTGTTCAAGAACGGACTCAGCAGGTTCAGACTCCTTGTTGAATGTCTCGGATGCTCAGTGGATACAAATCCACCGACAGCAGTGTAGGTGTAGGTGTCTCTTGGCTGCGCCCTTTATGCTGGAATCTTTCAAAATTGGTCAGGGGCCAGGTTTAGCTTTCAGAGGGGTTAGTTACACTTTAAAAAGTCAGAGGCCAATTTCAAGACATTGAACTGCAATTTTATAGCAACTGAAGGTAACACATTTACTTGATTCTACTATAAAGTGGAATTATTTGCCTGGAAAATGCATGAGACAGCCCTTTTAAAGTACTAAATTTGATTTCGGTTTCGTATCTACGGGGATCCTAAAGAAAAACAAAGAAAGTTTCTCATGCACGAGAGAAATTATTAGGTGAGCACATTTGTTTTTTAAATTTTTCCTTCAGTGTCCCTTTGGGGGCTTCTTATGTATCTTAGTACTCTATTCCTGTACATGACAACATGTGCTCTTGACATCTTTGACAGCGTAAGTAGTTTTATCATTAAAATAATTGTTAACATGCAAGCTCATCCAGTCATGGGATGTGAGGCTCCAAACTTTTCGTCGTTGGTTCTGCTTTAGCTGTGTCTGTGAGAGACAAACAGACTGAACGAGATTGCCCTGAAAGAGAAATGGTCTTACCTAATAATAGCCTCCAGTAGAAAAAAGAGGGTGCTGGACAATGGGTGGCACAGTTAAATAGAGGGGTGCAGAACGACTGGGCTCATCTCTGATCTGTCTGCCCTGCCTCTGTCACGCGTGTTGCTCTCTTCTTCTCTTAGACACTGGTAAGGCCTCTATAATGTGTTGTAAAAATATTTTAGGTACATTGTCAGTCTGATTGCGTACATTTGACGGTATACAAAAAATGTAAATGTGAGAAGCTGACATCTTACTTACAGATTGGTGCAATGTTTGTTTTTTTCTCTTGTTTGTGATTTATATTTCCTTATATCTTTGAATCTAGTTTCTGTCTTGCTTATAAACAACAGAGCGGTATCTAACTGGATATTAAAGTAATGTTTAACTGGATCAGATGTAAATGAAAGATGTTTTTTTTCAGATGTAAAATTTCGTTTTGCTTCGCCAAGCTGACTGCATCACAGAGGCTCGTGAGCATCCACAAATTGCTAACAGTGAACCCTTGATCCAGGCTGGGCAGCTCAGCTCAGCTCCTCTCCACAGCTGTCTGGTCTATTTGGGGAGATGGTCCAGTCCACTCCAAATTCCTCTGATACAGATAATCCTGAGGAGAAAGATGGGGATGAACGATACAAGAGGAGACATCAGGGAGGGTTTACACTCTGGAATTTTCCTAATCCACTGGAACAGATTGTAGCCCTCGTAAACCAAAACATCTTGTGCGGTGCCATTCATAACAGAGATTAAATAAAAATGGTGAGGGAATGTTGATGCAGGGGGTTGGGGGGAACAGAGACAGTGGGTGAGTGTTTCATAACTTTGTGGATAAAGAACAGAAGCCTGTAATGCTGAGGGGAAGGGAAAATATCATTCACCCAAAAACTGAAAATCATCAGTTCTGAGAATTACTATAAAAGACCTGCAGCACTGATTTATCCATTGGAGAAAGTCAGGAGAAATGTCACTTTAGAGCAGTAGCTTGGGCACTTAACAAAATGCCATTCTACTGAAAGCTTTAAAGCTGTGCCATGTGATCAGCTCACTATGCCTATAATTCACGCCAATGACCAATACGTGTGTAAAAAAAAAATAAAAAAAACTACTCCAACCAAAATTGTGGTATTGATGAGCTAGATAAAAGAACGGTAAACTGCAACTCGGTTGTACTCAACCACAGTTAGTTCAAATTGGTTTGAAACAAAATAAAAATCTTGTTTAAAAGGTTACTGAAATAGTAACAAACTTTGAATAATATAGCCCTTGACAAAACAAAGTAAATTGTAGTGTTCATTGGAAAATTGTGTTGGAAACAAGTTGGACTTTAGTGTTGGCGATTCTGCTAAAACTGGTCCAACCTTAAATTCTTCCTCCAACACACACATGTTTAAGTCATACAACAGCTCCTAACTTTGATTCAACTAATATATTCATTCATAATATGATTTAGATAAACATGTTAGCGTTATTATTCCCTGATGGACAGGATACACAATGAATGGGAACAACTCTTTGTGTATCCCTTCAAATTGTAATTAAAATGTTTTATTGGTATTTGCGTCCAAAATAAAATTGCTAATATTGCTCAAATGAAACCATCACCGAGCGCCACACTCACACATACAGGGCGCTTAAATTCAATTTCATTTATTAAAAGTAAATAACAAACTTTTAATCGTCCCCTATGAAATTATTATTTGTAAAGTGATATTTTGTGGTAATGTTTGACATTTAAATGCCAAACAGAGCATTAAACAGTTAGAGAGTTCCTGTTAGCCCCCACTCCACAAACGAGCATGAAGAGTGTAGACAGATGATAAGGTCCATCAAAGGCTGAGAGACAAACGCTGACAACTGCTATGTTTCTAATCTCTTCTACAGCTCATCCAGAGAGACCTCATCAGCAGGATGCCTGAGCATGTGTGAGTGATTAAACTTTGCCTTCCCTTTATAGACCATTGAATCAGTCGCAAACAAAACAAATATTGCCGCTTTACTCTGAGATTGCTGTTAAATTGTTCCCCAATCTTCCTTTACAGACAAGAGGTAAGACTATTTCTTAACCGAGGAATAATTTCAATGAGAACGCCTTGGTGTAAATGACATACATGTACTGATAATCTCCTGCCCATGCAGAGAAAATCAAAAATATCAGCCTCGAGGAAGCTGATGCTTAAGGTAAGAAACATCACTGTCAAATATTATATTATGTTTTATGTAATGTGGGTGTTTGACCACAAGAGAGCAATAGGGATGGACAAATGCCATGTATTCCTCTTCCATGCGCACTTAGTCGTTATAGCTGGTCACTAGGTAAGGAGGTGGAGACATACAGTGTATCACAATGCAACACAGCATAGAAAATAAGGCACACACACATATAGACACACATATAAAGGAATGACTTAATCTTACATGATTTTAAACTGTCAGTGGAAATCAGAGTGTCCAAAGAAAACCCAGGTAGAGCAAGTCCACACTCCATGAACAAAACCGCAAGAGAACTTAAATCTCTCTTGATGTAAGGTGCTTTCAAGCACACCGGCGTGGCAGCACTCGACAAATACCATAAGAACAAATGATTGAATATTTTCATTTAAATTTGAATCAAAAGTTGCTAAGAGAGAATTGTTTGTCCAGAGCCTGATGGTGGCAAAGGCCAAGGAGGAACTGGAGCAGGAGGTTCTTGTCAAAGAAGAAGAAAAACAGAAGTACCTTGCAGAGAAAGCGCCTCCTCTGAACACCGGTGGTTTCAGTCTTGCTCAACTTCAGGTACTAATCCACCAGATATACTTTTTTCCCATATGTTTGGTCAACATGTGAAATCCTCTGAAATGTGTGTGCATTGTGTGCAGGATCTCTGTAGAGAGCTCCACGCAAAGATCGATGTGGTTGATGAGGAACGATATGACATTGAGGCCAAAGTCATGCTTAACACACGCGAGGTGGGTTAACGGTAACAATCATGCTTATCTTCAGTCATACAGGTGATGGTACAGCCACACGAGAACACCCTGCAGCTGGCCCACTACATATCTCTCGATTCTCTCTCCCTGGATCAGATTAAAGACCTAAACATCAAAGTTCTAGACCTCAGGGGGAAATTCAAGAGGCCTAATCTTAGACGTGTCCGAGTCTCTGCTGACGCCATCCTTCGCTCACTGCTGGGCTCCAAGCACAAAGTGTCCATGGATCTTCGAGCTAATCTCAAGTCCGTCAAGAAAGAAGACACTGAGAAGGTGGGCTTAGAAAGACAACACTTCACAAACAGACAATCAAAACAGCCCAAGAAAGATGAAAAACTTTCCTCAGGGTGCCGATTTGAGACATTTATGAGGTCAGTCTTCAGGATCCCATGAAAAACCTGAACAATGTGATTATGTGTGTGTGTAAAAGGTGTGTTTGAGTAATCCAATAGTTGGCCAGTGCAGGGTGGAGGTGTGGTACATGATACAAAGATCCAATTGTACACTTTTGTCACTAATTCTGCTCAGTGGACACCATTTGTCAGAGAGTGTGTACATCTTTGGATTAGTCTGTTTAGGTGTGTACCAGTGTGTGTGTGTGTGTGTGTGTTTGCACTAATCCGTGAATTTCTGTGAGCAATACATCAGGAACCAGTTCCACAAGTACGGCTAACCACTGTTCTCTATGGGGATTTCCGTTTTATAGAACAGGTCCCGAAGGCTCAGCAAACAATGAGGTTTCCTAATGCCTCTCATCTCCACAGCGTCAACAAAGAAACTTGTACTGGGTTTTTTGTAGACTTCTTCTTACATCATCCATTTGCTCATCTGTCTGCAGAAGAGGCCAGTGGAGGACAGCGACTGGAGGAAGAATGTGGAGGCCATGTCTGGGATGGAGGGGAGGAAGAAGATGTTTGATGCTGCTAAAGGCTCGGCTCAGTGAAGACAGAAAGATGCCTGTCTTCTTAATCGCTGTTGTTGATCTGCTGCTGTTTTGTGTTGCCTATTTTGTCTTCTTCTATCCACTCATTTAGCTTTTGGTTTTGATTTGCATCTAGCTTTGTTTTGTGTTTTTTTTTTTTTTTCCTGCAATGGAAGTTTTCCAACTAATATGTTTAAAAGTGAAATGAAAATTGTGTTTTTAAAAACAATATGCACCGCACTCAAATGAAGCTAGGGATCATGCAAATTGAACTGCATGTTTGATGTGGTTTCGTCATAACTATATCTGTCTGCGGTGGGTTTGTGAGCTGTAACACCATGTCTTAAAGGAATAAAAAAAAGTAGACAAATATGTTTTATTCAACGTGGCATTTTTGAACATTTACTGTGTTCAGTTGTCACCGTCATGTGTGTTGCCTTCAGTTTTTCTCATAAATTTCTCAAATTAAAGTGTACGATGTCTTTGCTAAAATTAAAAATGATTTTTTTTTTCAAACCAATGCCGTTACACTTACACACACACACGCACACACACACACTTCTGATGCTGAACAGTGAAAGATAAAATTGAAAGATGAAAGATAAAATTTATAAACTCAAAATAAAGGACATAGAAACATATTCATAAAAAACGGTATACCTTATCAAAACTACTCATTCAAATAACAAATATAAGAAATGCATTGTATCGCAAAAACATCTAGGTATGCTATATATAAGCATACTTTCCTATGCTTATATATATATATATATATATATATATAAGCATAGGAAAGTATCCTCACTGCACACCTCTGTAACAGTTGTTTGCTTTGCATGTCCATAAAAAACAAAACTGTCCTTTCATCCTTTTTTGAACACTTTATCTGGTTGAATGCAAATGCAAAATGTTGCTACTTGGAAATAGATTTCTATCTAGCTTATTTTCTAAAAAGAGCTACAATGATGACAAAAGTATTTTAAACTCTGGGCAAACAAACACCTCAGATCTTAAAGGAGTGCAACCACGCAGAGGTCAAATGTCAAACTGCAGAAACTTACTGAAGAATGACATGCAAAGCAGCACTCCTAGACAGCATTTTACTTTGATGCAGACTTTTCCTCACATGTGTGGGAAGCTGGTTCATGTTTGCACAAGTACACAGAACAAATCAAGGACTCTAGACTTTAGGTAGTTAACTCGTCAGCAGGTTTATTTCAAACTCTTCACTGTTATGAAAGTTGCAAAGTTAGGGGCGGATAAGGTGGGCAGTCTGTGTGTGTGTGTGTGTGTGTGTGTGTGTGTGTGTGTGTGTGTGTGTGTGTGTGTGTGTGTGTGTGTGTGTGTGTGTGTGTCTCTTGCTTTCTCTCTCGCTCAAACTGAACCTGGGTCAGAGTCCGACACACAACAGAGGAAGGTGTGGTCTCCGACAACAAGGTAAAGAGTCTCACTAACAGTGTGAAAAAGCCTCACTGCCAGTTACAAAAACATACTAGTTAGTACTGTAAGAACGTCGTTACACACGTTAATACACATGCGTGTAGAGAAGCTGAGTCAAACATGTTGTTTTGCCAGTCATGCACGTGTTGGCCAAACTTTGGCTTGCGTGTTTTGTTTCTGTCGTTATTCTTCTTGTTCAAGTTTTTGTTTTAAATAGTTTAAAACTCTGTCAAAATCTAACAAAAGCCTTGTAGTTAACTTGGTGTAAATGATATACCTGAAGTCTTATACATGTTTATTATCAGTAGTAATTATTATTAGTAGTAATAATAATACTAATAATAATGAGAAAGCATGACACAGCCACACTTTCACCATAAAAGGAGAGGAGAGACTCCCCTCCTCCCCTCTCTGTCGAAGGCTCACCTCTGTGGTCATGTGATGCCTCCATGAGCTGCACCTGGCTAAAGGTGGACTGCTTTGTGCCTCACCAACTCTAATTTTACTCGCTCTGTCAGAGAGTTTGCCTGCTGACTTCACCATCTGCGAGTGAACTGGAATATTCTTATAATTTTCTTCCAACATGTCCATCAGTCGGAAAAACTGGTCGGCTCTGTCCAGGTAAGATTAACTCTGGCTTTTCTGCCAACGGGACAATGACACCTGTTGTTGTGAAGTGTCAGTGACACTTTACACGCTTTCATTTTAATATAAAGCTTTTGGCTTCACTCTGAAAACGAAGACTGGATCTTGGCTGCTAGATCATGTCGGGACAACTTTTTTTAATTTTTTTTAATGATTAATCATTTCCATGTTTTACTGTTTTAAGTCGTTAGAAAATCCTTATTTGCATTTGAATTGCAGGAACTTGTCCCTCGTGGTGAGTTATGCTTTGCTTTGTCACTTAGACTGAAGTTGTTGATAAATTTCCCCAGAGAACTGTGAAGCCTGAACAAGCGGAACAGGTTCTGTGTAACGGTTATTTCTACTATTATCTCTACTGTTCATGAAACCAAAACAGATAGATCGGCTTTGGCAACAATTTCTCCATATGCTTTCAAACCAAGTGTCTCTTTGTCTCGTAATCAGTTTAATACTTGGAAACTATTTCTCTCGTGTGCATCCTCATTCAGCCTTGCTCGTCAGTGGACAATGGAGGATGAGGAGGAAGTGGAGAGAGAGAAGAGGAGGAGGGTGAAGAGCAGCAGCACGCCCAACCAAGATGGGGACTCCAGCCCCTCGCCCAGAACGCCACCAACAAGTGGAGGCACCTCTGGGACCGAGTCTTCCACTGAGGCTTCTCAAGGCCTCAGCAGGTTGACTTGACACTTTGTTTTATTCATGAATATATAGCTGAGCTGCACAAAAAAAGAGAAAAAATATGTATATTTAAAGGGGTTCGGATCCCTTTCCTAATCTTAGGATTGACTGGAGTGACTAGGGTACTTAAAGTTTGCCTTTCTGGATTGTTATCAGCATACTTTTAAAACACACTTGTAATGTATGAAAAGCTTCCAAGCACACTAGCAACTAAGTATCTGGAGCTCAAGCAGTCTTCAAAGAGAGAGAAACGACTAAACAGCCCTTTGTCATAGAAACCTGACCGGACAGCGAGCCTACAGATCTTTTCAGTGCTCTCTCTAGAAGCCCTCCAATCATAAAGGTGCGTGTGATGTTTTTTTTTTTTTTCTCAGTGTTGAGCAGATACAGCTGGACTTTGTAGAGATGCTGCGGACGCGTGATGAAAAAAGGAGGATGAGGCAAGTGGAGGTGTTAAGGCGGCAGAAAGAGGAAGAGGAGGGTGATTCAAAGGAAGGCGGAGGAGAAGAAGAAGCAAGGGTGGTCCTTCTTGGGGAGTTGGATGAGGATAAGGGCAATGTGTACAAACCACAACCGCCGACTAAAACGTCTTCTTACAGTCCCACCAGCAGCGGCAACAGCAGTGCAAGAACTAACAGTACAAAAACACAAGTAAGTAAAAAGACTTCTTGCTTTAAATTCAACCATATTGGAAGACGTTCATGTGAATTAGTGTCTGTTTCTGCACCGTCTTTCAACATATGAGGGAACAGTGCGAATCTGAGTGTCCTTCCCCTGAGTGTGTGTGTGGTAACAGTTTTTATGCAAAAGTCCACATACACGCTACATTTTTTATCATCCAGTGGTTATCTCCCAGCCAGAGAAAGTGGGTGGGGTTAATGCAGTGCACATTCTTCAGTTTCCCTTTCTTGAGTTGCACAAGAACATTACGGTGGCCAAACAAGCACAGAAACAACAACTGTACACACGAGTTGGAAGTGTTTAAAAAGGTGAACACCCAAAGAAAAAAAGTTGTTTTTTTTAAGGATAAGTCAGTCCTAAAATGAATCAGGGTTTTTTTTTTAGCCAGGTAGCGGCGAAGAGAATAATTATGTCGTTATGATGACCTCATACATAGTTCTGTTAATGTTTTCTTAATGCAGAATGTGAGGGATTACAGCATAAAGGTTAAGTAAAAGGAAGAAAAGGAAGCAGCTAAGGCTTACTTGAGTTATAGTTAAGTCCTAATAAAAAGAGATGGAAACACCTGGAAACAAAAGGCATTGAATGCTGACAAAGCTACAACTGTACTAAACTTAAACAGGAAATGACTAAACCGTGCGCACGAGGTCTCGTCCAGTGTGGGAGACCTCCAGCATCTGCTGCTTGGTGCTCCTGTTCCAGAGATGCCATGGCCAGTGTCTTCATCCTGCCATTCAGTTCACACCCCCCTCTAGCCATTGGCAGTGCTTCTTTAAATCAGACACTTTCTCAATTAGCTGGTGGTACACAGGACCTTACGCTTTGAAGATGGCTCCTTCCTCTCCTTTGTATGGATATGTTTATGCAGCACTTCATCAGCAGCGGGTGTCTTACAAATGTACATGGTGGCTCTGATGGCTGAATGCCCTTGGTCGACCTTCTTCCTTTTATCATTGTGTCTCCGGGTGCTGGCCTTATATTACACATTACGAGACGCTTCCTTGTCTTGATATGAATTACCTATATCTCATCCTTTGGTCAGGCTATGATTGCAACAGGCTATCTGATGATTGGCAGAGGGTTTGCACTGGTGACTTGGACTTTGCTCTTCCCTTTCAGCTCGGATTTTCAGAAGCTTTTATTTGGAGCAAAAGACTTGGTTATTGCTGACTTCCTTACAGCCTTGTTTCCTGTATATCCTGGTTAGGTTGATTCGATGCATTGTTCTCTTTTGGCTTACAGTTTAATGTTTGAGGTGATTTGTGATTTGTGATTGTTTCACTTTATCTCTGCAGCCTTGTGTTATCTCTCTTTTTCTGATAATCCGGCTGAGAGGGTTGAGATCAATGCCAAAGGGAAGTTTTAATTAGATTGTAGAGCTAATAATCTGCCCTTCCCTCAATCTGCTGGTAAACTTGATAAGTTCATAAGAAAATGAAAGGGGGCAAAATAGCAAGTTGACATATATTGGAAGTATCGAGGGACACAAAAAGCCAGACAATACTTGAATTTTAAGATCTTCACTGTTTCTTTCTTTTTTATTTATTTATTTTTTTGCAGTTATAAACAGTGTATGCCACGTAGCTAAAATCTGGGACCCAAGTGTTATGTTCTTCTGTCATTTAGAATATTGCTTCTGACTTCTGGGATGGACATTTTATATTATAGTTTTCTTTTGGACAAATGGTTGTTGTGAAATGGTTCCATTTGGACATCTGACAGATAACTCCTTAGTCAAATTAGTCAGAAATACACTTACGAAACCTTGACTCCCAGCTGTCCTATTTATACTTCACAAAGTTCTGACAACTACAACGCTGCAGTGTTGCCGGCATCTTACCCCACGCAGAGGGAAAGTTGTGTAAATCATTTCTTAAGTTCTACAGCAACAGAGTCTCAGCATGTTGGATACTGATCACTGTCTCGGACCAGCTGAGCCCAAGTGTCGCCTTTGTCTTAAAATATGGCTGCAGTTCATTGAGCTATTTTGAGATGAAGCTAGGTTTTTGTGTGTGTGTGTGTGTGTGTGTGTGTGTGTGTGTGCGTGTGTGTGAGTGTGTGTGTGTGCATTTGAGTCAATTAGATCTGTAAAAGGTGCATAGTGTTAAAGTAGAGCCAAATTTATATCATGTGTAATGTTGGTGTTCCACATTTATATCACCTAGAATTGAATCTAATATTAAGATGTAATTCATTTAATGTATAAACTGTGTTTTGGGACAATGTGCAGCCAAAGCTTTTAGTCAACTGACTTATGTTAGCCATAGTGCAAAAAAAAAAAAGCTATAGCCTACATAGTTTTGTAGATAGTTAAAATTTTCTTGGACACACAGCATTTAAAATATGACTATTGCAAAATGGTAAAATGCAAAAAGGGTTAGAGTTAAACATTGAATATACTGCCGTGCAGTTACTGGAATTGCAGTCTTTCTGTGAAGCAACTGACCATGCAAAACATCTCTAACACCCAGATAAGAGGTGTTTAAAGTCATAATTTGTTCCTTATCTGGTCTTACACATACAGTCTTACAGTACAACTGCAAATTAGGACATAACCATACTGTGTTATGTAATGTAAGGTAAGGTGTGTTACAGGTACATACGTACAAAAGCATTGAAAACATTCAATGTGCTCTGACTAATTATGTTTACTGTATTTTCTTTGTATTTGTTTGGTAGCATGAAAATGGAGAGTCATCCAGCAGAGAGCCTGCACCTAAAACCAAACCAGCCTCCAACCCAGAGCGCAAGTTTGTCAGGTTAATAATGGCATTTTATGTTTATTAACATGTAGCTATTAATGAGATATACATATTTAATTAATGGCTATTTATTAACCCTTGGACTTGCATGCCCAGTTTTGATACTTTGCAATCATAAATTTCAATTCTGATAGAATTTGATGTTGAAGACCAAAACAAAGTAAGTCATAATAAAAAATGGGCAAGAAAGTATGATTTTCAGCTTTAGCAAAAAAAACAAAACAAAAAAAAAAACATGATGCTTGTGTTTTTTCAGTCCTCTTCACTCTAATAACGCTAAGACATTTTTGTGTGACTTATTGCCTACTGTTACTCGAGAGGATGTGCACAGATCCACATCTCAGGAGGGACATTGTGTGCAAAGGGCAAATATTAGTCATGCACTCCATTAATCTCGTTTTTATGGAAGAGAGGAAGAAAATAAGTCTGTTTGTAAAGTTTTTTTTTTCAGTTTTATAAGATTAATCTTAAAGTTCCTGCGTGTTTCTGCTGTTGCAGCTCTGTGTCCATTTCCCTTGACAACGCTCCGTCGGGCCGCACAACACCCATGAGCCCTGGTTCTCCGTCAATGCCTTTGTCCCCCCGGGATCCGTGCCCCTCGCCCTGCCAGAGTACATCCTCCCATGGATCTCAAAGCCCCATTCAGAATGGACATGCACAGGAGGTAGTCCACTGTGCACACTCAAATATAGAGACATACGGCATAATTTACAGCTTTATCTCAACTTCCTGTTTTGCTTGTCAAATGAACTGCAAAGTGCTCACCAGGTGAAATGCTTTCTTTGTAGAGCAGCATGACTTGATATTTACCGTATATTGGCATTCAGTTCGGTTTAATGTTATTTAAACCGAACCGAACTGAATTTAACTCACAGCCCACCAGTTCAAGTAAAGAAACAGCACCCCCTGCTGGTTGAAGAATAAAAGTTTAGTCCCCCCCCCCCCCCTCCCCACAAGCAACCCCAAAGAGCTACCCTTGAAAAAATGA
>NW_015112815.1:221489-271005 GCF_001443285.1 Poecilia latipinna
GTGAAACCACAGAGCTTGACCTGTAGAAAGTTAACAAATACACACATCTGCAGCTCATCTGAACTCTGACTAGATGTAGAAAGAGGCTCATCTGTGTTTTCGTTCAGGTCAGCTCCAACGACTCTTCTTCCGCCACTGGAAAACTTGAACAGGCAGCCAAACCTGCCTTTGTCAGACAGAGCTCTAGGACCATATCTTTCAGGGTAAACACACACACACACACACATACACACACACACATGCACACACACACACACACATGCATGTATGAATGCACACGTTCTTCCCTTTAAATGCCAACATTGACCTCTGCCAATTTGACTGTTAATCTTACATCAGCTTGCTCGTCTATCGGCTCGGCAGAATTTGCTTGCGCAGCTCAAAGCTTTGGCCTCATGTTGATATATCTAAAGCAATATTTACAAGCTGACTGCCTGCTTTGTTAAAAATCCAAGCACATCACAAGAGAGCAGATGAATGTGTAGAGCATTGGCATTCAGACATTCAGAGTAAGTGCTGCCGGACACACAGATCCTCACTCGGGCTTGTCTTAACGTAGATGATGAAAAAGAAGGAAGAGGAGAGCGCGCCGCTCCAGAGGAGGTTAGGATCCAACCCAGTCGGTATTGTTGCAATTTTTCATCTGTTTCTAGGTTTTTGATTGACGATTTGTTTGTTTTCCCGTAGTGCCAGCGTCCGGATGGTCTCGAAGAAGTTTGAAGCAAAGACAGTAAGTTAACTTCATTTTGAAGTGATGAAATTTACCAAATATTTTCACTCTATGTCAATCAGCTTAATGTGAAGGAGCTAACTCTGCACACTTAACAGAGACACGTCAGTGCCAGCTGAATGAAATGAACTGGTGTCTTTGCTTATAATACTTCAATGTATTTCCTGTTTGGGTTTGGACTAGGACCATAACGAAGATGAGGATAAGGGATCTTTCCAGAGAAAGTAAGTTTTTTTTTTTAATTTCTTAACTTTTTCTATATATTTCTAGTTATTATTTTAAGCATTGCAGTTTTTGGTGAAGAAGTGGATTCATCTGTTGTGTATGTTCAGCTCTAGGCAGAGGGTCTCGTCCAGATCCATCAAGGAGAAGATGGAGCGGCTTGCTCAGGCAGCACAGGTCAGACCTTCCACCCTCACAGACTGACTGTAATACAAACACTCAGTTTTTGAGCTTTTTTCTTTTTTTTTAATTGTAGACTTGTAGTGCATTTGGAAAGATCAGCTAATATTTGGAACAGTTTCGGTGTTAGCAGTTTTTGTCCATGTTGAAAAAGTGGAGCACAAAAATCGTTCACAATGAAATATTGCCATGAACAGAGTTTGAGCTGCTGCGGATGATTCAGGCTGCAGCTTGCGGTATTTGTTTTTGGACGATGACGTTGAAAACAGTATCTTTGAAACATCTCCAGCTTACATTTGAAGTCCAATGGAGACAAAGTCAGGACAAAGGTGGACGTGGAAAAGCCCATGAACTGGATTCACTGCTGTTCAGATTTCTGTGCATGTGTGAAATGAGCATAGATTCTATCATTTGTGTTAATCTAAAGACATCCAGCGGTTCTCAGCACAGAATACTAAACTTGTTGCTTATTTTTAAGTATAGGAAGTACTCCTGGACAAGTCCTTTTGTGGTTTTTGTGTGTCATTTCTGCCGATTCAAAGCCCTGGTTCATCAATGCAGACAGAGGCTCACACTAAACCATATTCTGTAGGAGGTTCCTTCCTATTAAAAGGGGATTTTCCTTCCCACTGTGATCATATGCATGTCAAGTGTGAAGTCCCAGCATGATGCTATCAACTGGTGCTACAGTCAGCCCCTCAGTATAACCAGCTGCGTTTCCTTAAATAGATCACTTTTCACTGTTTGGGACAATAAAGTGAACTTCACTGTCTTATACATTACAAAACACACTGACTCATTTTGGTAATTTGCACAAACCTATTAAAACTTTCCTTAATGGGTTTGTGAACCTTTGAGCGGTAACCCTTTGACGGTGTGTGCATTAAGATGACATGAAGGTGAAGGAGTCTTCATAAATATTTACGACTCTTGTCATGAAGTGTCATTCACTAAATAATGACACTTTTAATGCAAAGTCACATTAAGACTTGTATTAAAAGTGTCTCAGTATTTACTGACTGTGTCATGTCACAACCCGTCAAATAAAGTGTTACCTCAGTGATTACATGTCTGTGTCTCATTACTTTTACTCCCTACTCAGGTTAAAATAGAGGACAGATTTAAAACCTTTTACAACAGAGGCCTCTTGACTCTCAGCGTCTACTCAGTTGTCTACGACGAATAGCTATTAATATTTCTGTCGGGTTTTTATTTTATTTTATTTTTTTTTTCCTGCTACTTGTATGCCTCCAGAAATCTGATGTGCCACGCTCCCCGGATGTGACCCAGCGGACCCTGTTCCTGCTGGAAGAAGTCTCAAGGAAAAGAGGGTTGTTTGAGAAGGATCAGCAGGCACAGAGCCCCACCAGCCCTGGAGTTTCCAGAAGTGTACATTAATTTGTTTCTCTACTATACAATTCCTCACATTTTTTTTTGTCATATCTGCCAGTGTGCTCATGCAAAAAAAAAAAAAAAATTATACTGTATATTTATTTATTTATTTATTTATTTATTTATTTATTTATTTATTTATTTATTTATTTATCAGGAATTTAGAAGCTTCACATCAGGAATGTCAGATCGCATCAACACCTGGCTCAATAAGACCAATCAGCCAGGGTCTCCACTCAGCCTTGTAAGTGTGTCACTTCATTCATACTGTCTCTGAAGTGAAACAAAGTGAAATGTTTATGCATGCCCTCTGTGAAAGCCAGAGGGCAGCAGCACTCTAGAGTCAGGTTGTGTAGCGTCTAGTTTCTGCGGCTCCCGTTCCGGTTTTCAGGTTTGTTCTGGTTGGAAACTGTTCAGTGAGAAACAACAGGAGGTTTGGACCAAATCAAAAATATAGCTCAGATTACAACAGCTACTGCTTCCTGGTGTTACGCTCCTTTCCGTGTCAACTACTGAAACTTTTTGAGTGGCTCAGTTGTTGAAGGGATGCTGTAATTCATTAATAGACACATATAAAGCTCTATATAAAAAACTAACAAGAAAAAACAATTTCTTTTTTCGAGAAATATTCAGATATTGGTGTCCAGTTTTGCATGTTACTTACCCTGGCAATAAAATTATTTATTTGCACCTTGAATAAAAATGTAGACTTGTGTTACTCTTTAAACTTAAAACGTTTTTTTTTAGGAGATTTCTCATTAAAAAAACGTATGCAGTCACTTTCTGATTGTACGTGAATCATGTGGCAATGTTTTATGATTTGACATTAGGCATTGTTTTGCATCTTATGGTCTGCTTTCAGAGTAAATCTCTTTTAAATGGTTTTCACTCTTGGATATTTAAATGGAAGGATTGTTTTATCTTCCTTTTTCTTTTTACTGACTAGAATAGAATAGCATAGAACATCAAGCAGAGGAGAAATCCAGGTGAATGACTCTTAAGCTGCTACCATCTTACTTCTGAAGCACTTTTTAAAAAAAAAATCTTACTTGAATTCCTCATAAAAAGTTAAAATTCATATTGATATTTATAAATGTGTGAAAATACACAAGGTGTCCTAATCTCTCCACACGTCTGTGCACGAAATCGTACGCTTCTGTTTTTTTCTGTCTGTATGAACCTTCGTCCACCGTCTCTTTGTAGGACCTGAGAAATGTGGACATCAGCAGCAAGAGGAGCCTCTTTGAGAACCGAGGGGAGGAAAGTGCCTCAAAAATCAGTTCTGGAAAACACCAGAAGTGAACGGTAACTACTTAAACTGCCTCCTGACTTCAAAAGAATTAAACACAAAAAATGCCAAATTACAAGCAGGGTTACAATATTAATTTCTTCAAAAGTCTGACTGAATGTTTGTATTCGCAGGGGAGAAGAAGTCTCGGATGTCAACGGCTGACCTTTTGGCTTCTTTATTTTGTTTTATTTTATTTTACTTTTTTCACTGCTGAAGGACACAAGAGGGAGAAATAAAACGGCCTCGCCTACAAGGATCCTTCTTTTCCGCTTATTAGGCTTTTACCTTACAATTTGCATTGCTTCTTTTGTGTACGACTTGTTTTGCATTCTAAAATTAAAATGAACATGCTTGACTGACTTGTAACAAGCAAAGATGTAAGTCGAAAGCAAATGTGGCGACATGAGAGCATCACCACTTGTTGACATTTCGCAGCTGTTTGCCTTACTTTTAATTTATTTTTCAAGCACTTTAAACTGGGGGAGGTCTTCAGGCTAATGATGTTTATTGAATGCAGAAGTTGTAATTTAAAGAATTTCGTCTTATCTTATATTTGGACTTGTGGACCAATTCTGCCTGTCTAAGAAATAAAATGTTTTCCTACAGCAAGTGTCTGCTGCTGTGTCCTCCGACTTGAACAAAAACAGACGCCTGTATCTGGACAGACCTGGAATGTAGATAAGCGCCGAATGCCTGTGTGCTTTGTTAGTGGCAGGGTGCTATTTAAACTTAAGTGTATGTGTGTGAGAGAGAGTCGGAGAGTGTGTGCAGATATGGTTTTATCTGGTCCGTTTTGGCACGTTAAAGCCACAGCCGGTGCTCCCAGAAGCCTTTTTTGGAGTTACAGGACGAGTATGTGCTATCTACAAAGTTATTAATAACACAACAGGGGCGTCCTAAAACTTCTTCCCCTCATTATAGTCCTCTGTCTCGCCCTCAGTGACACTCAGCTCTCAGTAAAGGTTAGGAGCTGCACCTTGAGCCTTTTTTTCTTTCTTTTTCATCTTATTGCCTGCTCAGGTAAGACTCCCCGTAAAGCAGAGTGAAAAGTTTTTTTTTGTTTTTTTTTTTTTCCTCCTGGGCTCATGACCTTTGGGTGAATTAACCGAATCTGCAATTTGATGTTCAGGTCACCTGAACGTGCCCGACCATGTCGGACAACGAGGAAGTGGTGGAGGAGTACGAGTAGGTTGAAGCCTGTTCTCTGTTGTGTCTGGAATTACTTCTGAGCCAAACCGAACACGTCTCCCCCCGGCTGCACCCACACGACTTAGCGTCACAAACGCAGAGGGTTTTTTTTTTTGTTTTTTTTCTTAGCATTTGTTGTCATTACAGCTAAAAGTTTCTGAAAAGAATGATGGATTGTCGTCACCCATCCTGTTAAAAGTTAACTTTGTTTGTTTTTCCGCAGGCAGGTGGAAGGTAAGAATGAATCACGAGGCACAATGATGTTTCAGAAAGATCGGCTCTGCTGTCTAAACAGAACCCACATTGTGCAGAGCAATGTTTTCTTAAACTAATCCTGCAGGCCTATTGTATCAGCCTACTGTTACTGTCTTTCACATTTAGCCTACTGTAAATCTTCACATTAGCCGCATGTCTTAAAAAGGTCAGAGGACGAACAGCTTTGTCTGTGCACTAAAACTTACAGCTTTACTCTCACTGCTGTGGTTAATTTTATTTTAAGTGTCTTTATGTTGCACAATGACTGTCTTTTACTTTTTGACTCACTAATAGCATCAGTGGCACTAGTCCAAGTAGAGTAGTTGCACTATATATTATTGCATTGTTCTGTGTTTATCTTTCTCCTTCGCTGTCTGTCAAATTTCCTAAACCTCATTAATTTTAAGAAGAAGAAGAAGAAGAAGAAGAAGAAGAGGCCATTGAAGGTACTTCCAGCTTTTGAGCCATGGCACTGACGAGTGTTGATGCTAAACTTTTTTTGCTGAATACTTTGTGTATGTTTCTAAAGGGGACAAGACTGTTACCAGGGCAACAGGCAGAATGAAAACATTGTTATTCCTGAGAAACATTGTTTCTGTTTCACATTACATCCATTACAAAGGCTAAAAACAACACTAAGTTATTTATGTTAGGCTGCCAATGAGTCGCTCATCTTTACTTGTTTTAAAGTGACACTGATCGATGAACCTCTCAGCTTCAGGCAGATCTTTTATTTAATTAATTAATTAATTAATTTATTTATTTTTTTAGTTTTTATTTATTATTTTGTTACTCATAGCATTCTGCAGTGGGGTTTAATAATGATTAGAGTGAAAAGACCAGAGGGCAAAATCAAGTTTCTAATCTAAAAAAATAAATAAACAATATTTTCGGCCTCAAGCACTTATAATTCAAAATAAAAGCTAAATAATCAAAATATCAGTGGCAACATGTGAAAAGCTCTGGTGCTAATAGAATTATTTCCACTGACCTCTCATAAGTATATAAGATTTGCATTAACAAACAGCACCAAAGTTCTTTAATAACAAAGTGATAGCGTCGTCATGCAGCTGCCAAATAATTTGTTCCAAACAGCGACACGGAGATATTAGCTGCTTCATGCATGCACCAAAAACCAACGTTTGACAGATTCTGCCTGGGCCGCAGTGTGATATAAAATCGTGCAGCTGCTCGGCGAGGTGTTGGGAACCTGAGGTGCCTGCACAAGCATGGCGGCAGCGGCACTGGTGCAGGACCACACATGCCAAAATGACTCCTGGCATTAGGTGTGGGGAGCAACAGGGTCACCAATGAGTGATTCAGTGAACTTAGAAAAGCTCTGTGTCCTCGTGGCTCAGTGGTATGAATCAGTTTTCATTTATTGTCTGCAGGCTGGGTGTGGCGCCCTAACCACAGACAATGCACTACCTGTACCCATCAGTTTAATGTTCGGTGCCATACCTGTCATCAGCTTTGACCACATGCAGCATCATCATCTGCGTTTTTCCTGAAGTAACCGTGAGGGAAGGCTGCAGATGTTCACACAGTTATAACTAGACTTGTGTTTTCCACTGCAGGGGAGCAAGAAGTAGAAGGGCAGGAGGCGGAGGAGGAGGAAGGTACCGCTGTGAGCACAATACCCAGACAAACTTCCTTGACTAAAAGCAAATATTGAAATGGCTGGTGAAGGTCAAGTAGGATCAGTTTACGGGAAAGAATTTACTAAAACATAAATAAAATGTCTAAGATTAAAGAGAAACAAACTATCTAAGATGATCCTACTTTCTAATATCCCACTATTCAATTAATGTACGGCAATCAGAAAAGGAAAAGTTGCATTTATAAAGAAACGAAAATGGTATGTTATACTGCTGTAATCCAATAAATATTGGATCTGATTTGCTCAAGGTTTAAAGACGATCACAATATACTATAAATAGGACCTTATTTTCCCTCTCTGTCTGAAATTAAACCTGACCAAAGAGTGTCTGTTCCTGGTCAACTTAGGATTAACAGAATTATTTATTGTTGCTAAATGTCAAAATAATGATATTTATATTTAAATAATGGTATTTAAATTTAAATCCTCTTTTTTCTAATGGTGAAGCGTTTTATGATCTCCTCTGATGTCATTTCATCCTGTCTTGTCCACCAAGGACATCTGAGAAGCTGCAAAACGATAGTTCAAACGAGCCAACGGCTCAGCAAAACACCCCACCGCTGTAAAAAAGTTTTTCACCGGCATAACATTACGACTCTCTCGGTGTGCCAACAGACACGGTGCAAGAGGGAGATGAACCTGCAGAGGAGGGCGATGGAGAACAAGGTGAGCGCCTCTTTCATTGGTATTTCGTAAGGATTGTTTCTGCTTGTGATGGACCAAGCAGCAGATCGTTCTCCTGTTGTATTTGTATTTAATGGACCGTCTTAAGTGATGATGAGTATTCACGACCAATCGCCACAACGGGCGGGACGATAACCTCAGTGCGCAACATTCTGCAGGTTTCTTGAGAAGTCACACGGACGTGTTTACTTAGCCAAACCAGACACGGCCACGGCAGAGTCATCTGCAGGCCTCCCTCCCCTCCCAGCCCCGAGGCTCTTGAACATTAGTCATAGTCGCATCTTTGGCATTAACGTTTGGCTCATGCCTGTCTTACAGTGAAAGGAGAGGCGTGATACGGAAAATGTGCCTCATCTTTATGCCTGATCTGCACCTTGAATGTTAAAAAAAAACTTCCTATGGGGCTTCTGCGTGGGTCATGTGTGAATATGTTTATTTTGGCTACGGATGATTGTTAAACGTGCCACAGGCGAATAACCAAGTTAGTCATTTTAATCAAAATTACCATGTCAGAAAAACCACCTGGTCACCAAGAATTAAGAGCCAAAAACTTTTCAATCTCTACTGTTTTATGATTAACAGTCTAGTAGATGACAAGTCAACAAATGTGTGCGAGTAATTCTTTAAAACTACTCGGCCTGTAGTGTTTAAAAAAAAAAAAACTGTGACAAAAAGACTTTTTGAAAACTTCTTTTGTTTCTTTAAGATACATAAACAACATTTGAGTTGTGGCATTTTGATTTGACAGGTCGTCGTTTTAGAGGTCACAGTCCTTTTGTCTGGCAAGACACCAGCACTTATCAAGACTTGTCTCTCTAAAGAAACACCCAGAGTTTAATTAAAGAATGTGGCTGATGATGGAAACCTTCCCTTTTGGCAGCACAGAGAATGAACTCAGTACTTGAGTTTATCAGTGCTCTGTCCTGTGTCTTTTCCTGGTTCTTAACTTTGAGCCTCAGTTATTCCAAAACATTTCTCGCCCGTTTGATTTTTGTAGCCACAATATCTCAGTTATCTGTTTGAATTTGGTTTCAGGTGAAGGGGAGGCAGAGGAAGAAGGAGGTATCGCCAACGATTCACACGAATAACGGCACACATCGCACTTTCTCTGTTTTTCTTGCCATTTTGGATGTATTGAAGCTTTGTTTTAGTCACGCCAGAGTTAATTTCCTGCTAAATTAAACAGGAAATTAACTCTAAGGTTACAAAAAGACGTCTTTGTTGAGACTTGGTTGGACTTACTGGCATGTTTTGGTATGCTCTTGGCGAATGAGTGTGTCAGGTTCTGTCTGCATGCGTGTGTGTGTGTGTGTGTGTGTGTGTGTGTGTGTGTGTGTGTGTGTGTGTGTGGTCTGGTTTAGCTCACCTCTGTAATCTCTTCTCTTTGTTTGTTTTCCAACTCCACAGAAGAGGAGGCCAAACCAAAATTCAAGTAAGTAACACTAATAGATGAGCACACATGTTTGTGCTCATCTATTACCACATGTGCTATCTCTGTACCAGAGATGTTTTCTTCGTTATCAGTGAGAGAAATGCAGCTCAGTTGAACTGAAGAGATTGGAAGAAAAAAAAAATCACCAAGGCATACTTGCAGTTTTAAGTTCAAGTTAAGAGCAGATATCTTTCAAGAAATTATAAATCACTTCATGCTTCCTTCTGCTGACAAGCTCTATTGTGATGCTTATTACATTTTGAAGCAGGACTTGGTTCCCAGGTATTGGATGTATAATATGTTCTGCAAAGAACATGGGTAAAGTTTACAGTAGCCAGGCATTGATGCATATATAATATTTTTATTATTGATCTGAAGTTTTATTTGAATTTTCAGTGGGGGTTTTTTCCCCCCTTTATCATTAGCTGCAGGTCTTATTCAATTTAGCAGAAAATGCTGCTTCAGACGCACCTTGTAGTGTTTACAATTTTTTTTTCCTGACTTTTTAGACCATTTATTATGCCCAACCTCATCCCTCCCAAGATCCCAGATGGGGAGAAGGTGGATTTCGACGTAAGTAACACACGTCTGGTTTCAGATTATCGATCGAAAGCACTGCTTTTACGTTTTATTTTGCTGTGAACTTCCTTTTCGATGCGCCTTCAACGGTTCTGAATGCGTGCTTCCGCAGGACATACACCGTAAGAGGATGGAGAAAGACCTGATGGAGCTCCAGACTTTGATTGAGGTTCACTTTGAAAGCAGGAAGAAGGAAGAAGAGGAGCTCATTAGTCTCAAAGAACGAATTGTGCGTGCCCTAATTACGCTTTGGTAGGAGATGAACCAATTAAACCACGCAGCAATAATGGCAAAGCGCTACAATCTGTTTCAGGAGAAGCGCCGCTCTGAGCGCGCGGAGCAGCATAGGATACGCAGTGAGCGAGACAAAGAACGTCAAAAGCGACTTGAGGTTGACATGTGCTGCTGCCGCTTGCACAGCTAGTAACATGTACTAATTTTTACTGCTGATTATTTTACTCGTTTGGTTGTACGTTTTTGTCTTCCAGGAAGAGAGGGCTCGTAAGGAGGAGGAAGAGGCAAAGAAGCGAGCAGAGGACGACGCAAAGAAGAAAAAAACCTTGACCAGCCTCCACTTTGGAGGCTACATGCAGAAGCTGGTAACAAAATAAGGATTAATAAAAAAAAAAAAAAAAAAAAAAAGTCTAAATCAAATATCAACGCATTCACAAAGCGTTTCGTTTTCCCAGAACGAGAAGCGAAGCGGTAAAAGGCAGACAGAGAGGGAGAAGAAAAAGAAGATTTTGAGTGAAAGACGTAAATCTTTGGATATCGACAACTTGAGTCAGGAAAAACTCAAGTAGGTGGAAAGAAATATTGTGCCGCATATGCCGAACGTCTCGTCTCATTTCTATAAGTACTAACATATAATTATGAAACCTCACTTCCCAGGGAGAAGGCCAAGGAGTTCTGGGAGTGGATGTATGAGCTGGAGGCGGAGAAGTTTGACCTGCAGTACCAATTCACCAGGCAGAAATATGAGGTGCCTGTGTGCATCAGTTTGCAGCTTTTTTACATCAAGTAAAACAAAACACATTGCCACAGTAACATTTGCCCCCTTTTTTTTTCTTCTTCTTCTTTGTTCCAGATAAACGTGCTGAGAAACCGTGTCAGCGACCATCAGAAAATGTGAGAATCTATCTCTCCTTTAAACCAATAAACACGCTGCCCTCATGTCAAGCCTCCACTAGCCAGTCGAAATGAACGTCACTTCACATACTTGCTGCAGGAAAGTCTATTTTGACTCTGTAAATGAGACCTAAGCTGAACTTTTTGGCCACCAAACATCATTGATGCCAGAAAGACCAACACTGAACATCACCCTGAACGGCCCATCCTATTGGTAACATATTGAGAGGAAAGCATCATAATGTCGGAATGGTTTATATTTCAGTAATTACAGTGAAAATGGTCGGAAACACTTGCAACCTAGCAATGACTCGGAGGGTCGGACTAAACATGTAAAAACATGTAAAGTTTTATATCTGATTCATCGCCTACTTCCTACTTTGTTTTGAATTGTAACATAAAATACAAACAAGCTTCACTGAAGTTTATAGATGAAGTTTGGGAAAAATGTGAGGAAGTTTGAGGGGTTTTTGCACAGCATTGAAGTAGCTTGCGAAGCATGATGGGGTGGGAAAGACGACTTTTCGTTTTCCTCTTCAACGCCCCATGCAGACAAACAAGCTCAGCCTGAATCCTTAACCTCATGAGCTGTTTTTTTTTTTTTTTGTGGTTTTCACAGATCCAAGAGAACAAAGAGAGGCCTTAGGAAATAGATGACCTGCTATCCAGACTAAGTACCTAAACCAAGACCTGCCGTTATCGTCACACCCAAGTCACACCTTTCTCCTCGATGGGACACTTTCTAGTGTGTTGCATAATACCATATATATTCAGTTTGGGTTTTTTTTCAGTTACATCCTTGGAACAGTGAATAATTTGTAGGTGTAAATAAAACCTTATTTTAAAAAACAGCTTTGAGCTTTTTTTTTTTTTTTTTTTTCCCCAGGACAAGTGACTGCAGGTGCATGTTTTCATTTAGTGACACTGGAGTAAGTGCCCCAAGTCGAAAGTGACTAATATCGTAGAAGCCAAGAGCAAAGTCGGGAACGGACAATCTTCCTGCTCTGAGACAGGCTCGGACACGAGCGACACTGATGCACCTTGGAACGACGCCCAGACATCCACCCTGCACGCTGCTCTCTCCCCTCCACCGTACACAGTTGAAAGAGAATGAATCATCCTCATTTCCATTTCCTTAATCTGGGTGGGAAAGTGTTTCTGGAAGAAGCTCCTCCTCCAACAACATTTCAAAGTATCAAATGTGTCAAAATGATTTTTTTTTTTTTTGTACATCAGCTCCACGGCATTAATGACAGCAGGTTTTTGCCCTTAAGAGTCTGAAACTAAAGACGAAATGGAATAAAACCGTTAGGCACACAGAAAACGTAAATTGTTCACGCCACTGGATTATTTGTTTGTGTACGTTTAAAAATGAGTAAATCGTGCACACGAAAACTATTTTTGAAAACGACAACAACAACAAAAAAAGTCTCCTGTTTGTCTATCATAGTTGCACTCTTAGTCAGAGAAAGGCACGCAAAACCACAGGAACTCTCCTGGAACGAGAGCCTGGGGCTTAATTAGTTGAAGATATCAACCAATAAATCTGAAAACAGACACTAAACTCTAACCACACACAGCAAATACGGTTGTGCAGTCATTTCATTTGTAAATACTGGAGAAGTTGTGTCCCAAAGAAACAGACAACCTTGACGTTCTTCGTTTGCATAGCTGTTTATTTTTGCATGTAAAGTAACAACAAAGCTCTTAATAAAATGTAACATACACAATTCTCAAAAAGAAAAAAAACAAACATACCAAACAATACTGAAGGTGATCGAGCCTAAAGGCAGAGGAACCTTAAGACAGCCAAGTATGAAAATGTCCAATGTCTTTCACTTTGGGTTGATAGAGGTGACAACCACCTTAACAAATAGCTGAGATGTCTTTTATCGTTTGTTACACAACCTGCACCAACAGGAAACATGTTTGTTTTCTTTTTTTTATTATTTGAAGACATAGACAGCAGCTCTGTGATAAAACAGATACCCTGTAAAGACCCCATAACTCTGTAAGGTTGCAAGAGAGAAAACATGATACGAGTTGGACAAAAAAAACAAACAAAACTAAATTAACCATCTCTGTGTCTTCCTCCTGCCTGACGATTTGAGCTTAGCTCATAATTCATTATGCTTGCATAAAAAGGAACAGCCTTTTTTTTTTTTTTCCCAGCTCTTCTATTAGCTAAATGCCAACATCCCACATCGCCGGCTCCACCTGCCATAAGGCAGTGGCTGACAGGCCTGACTCTTTGCTGCTGCACAAAACTCCTTTGAATGCATGACTCGCTCATGCCACCGCTCATGCTACCACTTTGCCTCTATTTTTTTCTGGTTTTTCATAAAAATTCAAGTCAATGTTGAAAAAAAAAACACAAACCTATATCAGAAATACAAATTACACAATATGCATGTTCAATGACAGGGCAATAAAAACAGAAGAGTCCCCCTCCCCTCCCAGTACTGCACATCTGAAGAAACCTAGAAGTATCCGATGAAGACCACTGATATAACTGAAGTGAAGTCACTGCCTGGTGTAAAGCATAAAATCATAAAATCAGAAGTGGCATATTTATCACTTAAAAAAAATTATCCACAAAAATGGAAAAATAAAAAGAAGCTTTGTATGCTATATAAAAACACTGTAAAATTACATGAATGTGTCAAGAGATGTTTTGTGTTTCAAACAGAATTGGCAACATGTCAATAAACAAGCTTTAGCAGAACAAATACGTGCATTTTTTTACTTTTAAGAGAGGCCAGGCTGAAACTGTTGGTTAATGTCTGTTAAGAGTCAACAAGCAGCTAGAGTCAAATTGCTCCTTTGCTATGTCACACTCCCATTTAGTAGCCACACAATGCCAGTTTGTCCCGACCCACTTCCATTTCAAACCCGGAAGAAAATTATGTTTTTTTTTTTGTTTTTTTTTCTGAAAATGTATGATATTTTTGGGTCTGATAAGCTGAATCTTATGTATGTTATAAATCATTTAGTGCAAAGAGATTTTAAAGAAGTTGGGATTGTTGAATAAAAAATAGAATTAATTTTTGTGAAAATGTTGAAAGAGCGTAGCTATCATTTCGTCACAAAACAAAGCTTTTAGAGGAAGCAATGGGTTCAAACTGGATGAAATGGCAAAGAAGCAAAATGAGTAGAAGCCAGATCCATATGTGAAATATGGACCTTTCACTAACTGATAATACCATGTTATATGCATGTTTTTTTTTTTTTGTCATAGAATAACATGTATACACACACATATATATATATATATACACAATTAGAGAAACATAGCATTTTTAACATCAACAACAAATACATTTTTTATATGTGAACATAATATTTTCTGACTAATCTGTTCATGATATAAGCTGGTGGTGTACTTATTTTGACCTCAAACTGAATCTTTTTCGTATTATTTTTGCTTGATGTTACTAAAAACACTTAATTCTCCACGTGCACATTTTTAAAAAAAACAAAAACATATTTCTTAACTTTTTTCATGTTTCTGATGTATATGCCAGTTCTTAACATCACCATGGATGTTCTAGCCACACTAGGAACTGATAACATTGTAATATTTCACAGTGATGCAACTTGTGACTCTTAAGAATCGCTGCACGTCACAATCCATGAAGTGGTTATGTGTATTGAAGGCTGCATGAATTAGGTTTTAGCGCCAACGCTCGCCTACCTCACACACTTAGCCTACCGAAACGCACAAACATTTTCAAATTAAATTACAACTTTTGATCATTGGCGAGGCTAAACTCTCCCCACTGTAGATACATAGTGTTTGAAGGGCATAACTCATAGGCTCTTCCAACAAGGTTGGCAGTGAAGACTTTAAGGGTGTGGCTGCAGAAGCTTCTGATCAGGCGGGTTTCCTTCTGCAAGCACAGGCACATAGAAAGAGAAAGAAGCAGCTAAGAAAATAAGCCCTAATACCTTTTTTGATTCGTTTGGCTTATATTGCCTACATGGGAGATGTCAAATTTGAATGAGCATTCAGAGGCAGGCTTACCTCTTGTTAATTTTTGGTCGGACATTCATCGTCGGAGTCCTTGATAGCCGCTATGGTTGTTGGATTGACAAAATGGATTCTGTCAAATTTCAGCTGCAGAGAGCAAAGTTTGGAAGAAAATCAGTTCGACTTCTGTCACCAGTGCCACCAACAGAGAAGCAATGTACAGTGTCAGCAATTTGAAAGAGCCTCTGGGAGAGTGAGAGAATCTGCTGTTTCTCCACCCTGCAACCTGCTCTACTCGTCTGTTGAGGTTTTATGACATCTGAGTTTGTCTAATAATAGTTACACAAGTATAACTATTTGCGCTCATGCAAAAATGCTCTGCAGAGAACATTTTACTTTCTTCCAATCGGCTCAATTTCCCCAAGTGGTTACACTTCATCCTCCTCTTTGCTTCCCTCCGTTCTTCCCGCCCACCTCCCCTCTGCTACAACTTTCTCCGTAACCGAGAGGATTAACCAGCCTGTATGCCAGGATTCCAGTCTTACTGTTTGTGAAATGACCAACATCTTGGGCGTGGTAGAAGGAAGGAGAAAGTGTCTCCATGAGTCAGGGGAGTAATTAAAAACACTCACCAAACTGCTGAAACCAGACATCTACACCAAATAATTAAAAAAAAAAAACCTTCTTTGCCTCACTGTCTAGAGTCAAATCAGACCAAACGTCTCTTGTTTTAGGTCAGTTAGAATGATTACAATTATTTTTTATTGATTAAATGGCACAATAATGAGAGAAACAATACGAACAAATTATTAGTATTATCGATGGTTGGACATTCTCATTATGTCTGTACTTGCATATAATTATTTGAAAAATCGTGCCCAAGGATGTACCAGACATTTGCAGCTTGGCTGGTTTCTTTTAACTTCCACATCATGTCAAGCAAGAAAGCAGTGCGTTCCACCTGTGGCCTCCAAGTAGCTTGGAATCAGAAAAATTTCTGATTTTTGGAAATCAGAAGTTTCCAAAAAAAAAAAAAAAAGCCATCATTATCTGAGATTCCCCTTCTTGTTTCAAGGCAGAGTAATCATTCTGCATGTAAATTTCTAATTTTGAAGACATAAATAACTCATGTTAATCAAATATTTCTTATGCCTTGTTGCCAAAGTTAGCAAACAGATATGATATTAGTATTTTTAACTGAGCTAAAATAATGAGATGTATGGTCTTATCGGAGGAGGGTGCATGTGTTTCTATTCGGTGTGTGTGAACATCTGCTTTGAACTGTAAGCTGGCCCAAGTTCATGTCATGTCTGCTGGAGAGGAAAAGGCCCCTAATCAGGTACATGTTAAATAGTGATTTATAAATTTACATGTTTAATGGTGCTTCTCAGAAACTTATTTGTCCACAAGTTGTGTAGCAGTTTTGAGGCTGCAAGGGATCCAGCGTCTTGGGGCCTATAACAAATAGACAATGATCAGTTGGGGAGAGCAAAGTGAGTAAGTTTATGGAATAGCTGGAAAACAAACAACAAACAAAAACAAACTCACTCTCTCTGACTTATATCCCTCAGTGCCATAATCAGTTTTGCAGTCATGGTGTTCTTGGTGATCTTCTGGTCTACCAGTAGCAGTCTAGGTAACACGTTGCAAACAGTTGCAACACTATCAGGACCTGCTTCTTTTGTCCAGTCGGTTTCAGTCAAAACCTTCCCAAGTTCAGGCAAAATCTTCGGCGCTACAGAGAAGAGAAATGGTGAAACCTTATTTCACATAAATGAAATTCATGACATTGAGTGCAGTCAGTGTATGCTCCATAGACACACAGGTGCATCTTAATAAAGTGAGATATTTTTGAGATTAGTAGAGTGCGCAGGTCTCCTCCCCTGATGGAAACTAAAATCACCGTCTCTGATCGAACACAATGACAATGATTCCCCAAAGCATCACTGTCGAAAAATTCAAACTGGACCTCTGGCAACTTGGACCCACCGTCTCTTTTCGCTTCCAGCGGACCCTGGGACATGCATTCCTAAAAAAAAACCATCTAAATTTACTCTCATCTTAGAAGATGAGGTTTGACAAGGCCAGTCCATTTACTTCTTAATGAACGTGTTGTGACTCCTGAAGCTGTGACTAAATTCAATTCACTCATTGTGAATCTCCCCCTCAAACATTTTAGCTTAATTTGGTTCACAATCCTCTTGATGCTGTGGTTATTCCTGTGGCTTGTGTGCCTTTTTTTAAGCTAGATTTTCTTTCTTCTACTTAGTTTTCCATTTACATGCTTGAACCGAAAGACAGTTTTTTCTAAAAAGAGACTTAGATATAGTTTTTTTTTTTTTTTTTAATATGGATGTTTCTCAGTAAGGGTTGCACAGTATCATCACAATATCAATGTGCACATTAATAATATTGGAATTAACTGATTTTATTGTTATATTTGTTACCTGTGAGTTATTTGTTGTAATATTTAATTTAATTTGGGGTTCTCAGGTGTAAGTCATGATTATCATTATGAAGAAAAAAAAATCCATTAAGGAAAATTTTATACATCATGAATATGACGCATAAAGGCGCAGTTGGTAGAAAGAAGGTCCTGGGTTCGGTTCCCGGCCCGGGGTCTTTCTGCATGGAGTTTGCATGTTCTCCCTGTGCGTGTGTGGGTTTTCTCCGGGTACTCCGGCTTCCTCTCACAGTCCAAAAACATGACTGTCAGGTTAACTGGTATCTCTAAAATTACCCTGATGTGTGAATGTGTTGTTGTCTGTGCATGATTGTTTGTCTTGTCTGTCTCTGTGTTGCCCTGGCAACCTGTCCAGGGTGTGCCACGCCTCTCGCCCGTTGACTGCTGGAGATAGAAACCAGCACCCCTTGCGACCCTGAAAGGCTAAGTGTGTTAGAAAATGGGAGGATCATGAGTCTACCATGGCTTTCACATCTGGAAACAGTCCATCCTATTTGAAAATAAAGGTTGTTTCTTACCCATCTGGGATTGCAAACTGGGTGTGCGAGACATGTTATCCAGAAGAGAGAGATACATCTTTTGAGTAACTTGGGACCGCAATAGACTGGACAAGAGACAATTGTTCGAAAGTTGGTTGAACAAATGCTCACTCACAGCTACAGACCTCTGAAACACAAGACACGTAAATACATTTCAGTTGTATGTACCACTTCAGTGAAGCTGTCCATATTTACACCACTTATGCAATGAGTTCATAGTGGAAATTTACATGGATTTAGTTTGTAACATCTCCTACTACTAACCCTATCTTTGCTTGCAGTGAGGTTCTGCATGGCACCACAGCTGGCCTGGCTAATGACATCGCTTTTAGACGACTTGAGCAGCTCAACATACACATCTATGGCTTTTGTGTTGTACAACCAATTCACATGTGATCCCATGGTTGTCTCATCACTGCCTTCTCTCAAGTCTTGCGGTGGGTCTGAGAAAATCTGAGCAGAGAGAAAAGCAGTTTAGGACCTAAAATGCGGTCATCGTGATTTGGGACAAGCTTCTTGGTTAACACCCACCTCTTCTTTAGTTTTTCTGCTTCTAGGACTGAAGCATCCAACTGTGGGGCTTTTCCTACCCTCAGGATTATCAGATTGAACCTCTGCTGAGGATGTAGCCGCCGGACACTCTTGCCATAGTTCGTATGTCAAGTTATGGAGGGTGCACACACAGTTCTCCAAAGGCTATAAAATGAAAACAAGAAATAAAACAGATTATGCAGGACAACATGTCCTAAAGTAATTTTTTTCTATAACTATATTTGTTAGTTGAGTCATGTAGCAACAGGCCGTCAGCAGTCCCTGAACCAAAATTAACACAAAGGAGAAATACTAATAAAAGGGATTCTACATAATAATGAAGTTTGGTAAATACTCCAACCATGCAGGTACATTTAAACCCAAAATTATTCATACTCAATACTGCAGAAGTACATTTAAAGTGATATTTTAGTCTACCAATATGCTTCTTCTGACTAGGAGTGACATTAATGTTCCAGAGTTGCCAGGCCAGAGTCCGCACTGATGGAGAATCTGTGAAGGGAGCTAAACCCTCAAAGACTTGTTGCAATCACATTGCGAAAAATAAATTGTCAAAATAGCAATGGCAATATGCAATTTGATATTTCGATTCAGTAGTAAGAAGGTTATAAGAATTGATCTACATTGCTTTTACTTATGAAAATGTAGATAAAAACAAAAACATTGTTTTAAATACAATATTCATTTTAAAATGTTGTTTTTTTTTAATCCTTTGAACTATGCATGTCCCGACTAGAATAAATTAAAGTAAATGTACATCTAAATTTGCCAGGAGTGTGGTCAAGAATGGACCTAACTGTGTGGGAAGACTAACTTGAGGTTTCAGTTATCTTATGTATGTGAAGATTAAAATCTACATGCATGCAGTACTTTCCCAGGAACATGCACATATATTTATTTTAGCAAATGGATGCTTCCAAGCAAAATTCAGAAAATGCTTAAAGTGTAGAATGAACACATTCTGTGTAAGAAACACGAGAGATGTTCAACGGGAATAGGGAAAGAAGTAAAGAGGAGTCTTGAGAAGTGAGTCATCCAAATTCAATGGAAACAAACAGGACCAAGAATAAAACGAGCATCTGATGAACAGATAGACTTCCTTCGATGAGGAGGTCAGTGAAGCAACACTTCATACGAATCATTAAACTTCACGTGCTGCCACCGACAACGCAGTTCAGGAGTCAGTTATTATAAGGCGTCACTAAATCAGGCAACACACAGTAAAACACTAAACCCAAAAACAGAATACAAACACAATTGCTTGGACTATTGATTAGCTTTCTCACAGAAAAGCACTTTTAGACAACTACGAAATAGGTTGCTGAATAATTGTTTGGCAACTGCTCGACCTCACTGCCTGATTGAAGCGACACCGACAATGACGGATGTGACGACGTGTGTTTATTTACGCTTACCTTGTCATTTAGTCTCCCCTCTTTCTCGCATGATAAAAGGTATGTCACCAGGGCCTTAAGAAGGTTTTCACAATTTCTCATTTTTCCCCTGTGAAATTTTGAGCCGCTGCTCAGGTTCCTACATGCACATCATTAATCATTGCTCATTATTACGTGGTTTCATGTACATGCACCACACAAATTGACAGAAAATGTAAAAACAGATTTTCAGTTCAAACTAATTTTAATGTTGAAGATTACCTGAGGAAATACCAAAAAAGAAAAAAAATTAAGTTATAATAGCATTTATCACAGGGAAAAAAGATTTTCATATGCAAAAATCCTTCTATGTGGGTAATTTAAAAACGATTCTCCAAAGAGGAGCTGAGCCATAGTAACGTGACAAACTCAATGGAAGGTCCTGCAAAGATCTGATAGGCATCAAGGGTGCACAGCCGGTTATTAGGTTTAGATGTAATTACTTTTTCACATATAGCCTATGTTGTTTTTTTAATGCCTTTTTTCCCCCTGATAAATGGAATATTTGAAAACTGTTCTTTGTATTTACTCAACTTTGATTTTACCAGATACATTTTGATGCTCTGAAAAATGTTACAAATGCAAACACAGAAGGAAGAAAGATATTTACCTCAAGCAGCCGGTGGCAAAATAAAAGACTTCTGGATCTACATATTCTGTGTCGTCCTTTGGGATGCTAAATGGCACCACCACATTCTTAGTCAGAGCGATAAGTGCTGTCGAAGTTAGCTCATTCTTCAGTTCGTCAATGGAAGACAGGTTCCAGAGTAGGCCTTTTTTTAAAAATGCATATATATATATATATATATCACTGTTTTAATGCATCAGCATTTTTACACAACTACTAAAACACTTTTCCTAATCCCACAGTTCTCATTGTTCCTTTCTAATGTGTAAATGCATCATTCTTTCAACAAATCTTAACTATTAAGTCCAGTAAAATGACTATCTGTGTCTTTAGATTAAAAATAATTCTAAGCAGAGCTGCATGATTCATCATAATTTCACTGTGTATAACACCACAACCATAAAGAACTAGTGGGATTAAATATTTGGTAGGCCATAACTTAATACCCACACCTGATTTACACCTTAGAGACTGAGATGCTACGGATCAGCTGGTTAATTACATATAATCATCATAATATTCAAAAACAATATAACAATGTCCTGTTTTCTCAGTAAAATTCCAGCCTTAATTTTTGAGATCAGGCGTCCCTACCAGCGAGTTGCCTCTGCGTTTCAGTAGAGTCTGTCTTCTTCATTAGGTTCAGGATCTTAGCTATGCCACCGCATTTCTGAACTTCCATCTTGTTTTTGTTGTGCTTGAAGACGAGATTTCTCAGAGCACCAGAAGCAGCCCTTTGTATGGTTGGGTTGGTGCTGTCCAGCATGTCCACCAAAGGTGGAATTCCTTCATACTCGTATACCTGCAACAAAATTTGCGATTGGGAGACAACCTGTTATTTCCGGTTTATGATTAGAGTGGTCTGTCAGGATTTTTTCAAAGCTGCCATTTTTGATGAAGTGACAAGTTTATTCTCATCAGAGAGAATAGATGTATCTTTTCACAATCAACGTAAAGCTTTGATTCTGTTTAAAAAAAAAAAAAAACTTAAAAAAAATATTAAAAATCTAGTTCCTGTCATTTCTAAGTATGAACAAACTGACAACAGTATTCACTAGCCTGTCTTGCAAAGCACTCCTTCCCCTTGGTGCAACTAAATGCCATTTTTTTCTTTTTTACATTTTATGTGATAAACACAAAGTATGCACAGAGCTGCGAAGTAAGAGGAAAAGGGTAAAGTGTTTTATTAGAAATAAAAAAATTAAAAAGTGTGGCATGTATTTGTGTGCAGTCCCCTGAGTCTGTTCCTTTTTATTGGATGTTTACCTGGTCTGCATATCTAAACTGAAATGTTTCATTATTATTCCTGGCAAAATAGCTCAAACTCATGGATGGAAAGCATTTGTGAAGATAAGCTGTCAAGAGAATTTAGCAACTAATTTTACACTAGACTTTGGAAAAAAAAAATTAACACAGAAAATTCACTTTGATCTAAACCATTCCATTGTACATTAAATGCTGTGTTTCTGCAAACACGCCTCCACTCGCCCAGTGACAAAAGACCCTACATTGCATGCGATTCCTTCTGGTAACAAGATCCATGCGGTATACCAACCTTGTCTTTGGCTAATTCGTCACTGAAGCAGACATGTTGGATATAGTTGGCCCCACGTTGATGACATTTCTCATCAGTATCCGTCAAGAAATGCACGGCTTCTTCTAGGGTTATATCATCTTGCATGTTTCCTGTAGAGTTGAACCTATCAGAAAACACATAGGAATTGAAGACAGAGTTGGCAATTATCTGTTCAGAATTTAAAAGAGGGGGTGAGGGGAAGAATGCCTAATAAATATAACGAATCAAAGCAAAAGGCAAGGAGTAAACTAAACTCACACGAACGACTGCTCGAGTTTGGACACCTTAATGGAGCCCAACTTGCCATCGGTTTGAGACTGGCTGGAAGGTGGCCGGACAATTTGCATTTGACTCTCGGTGGAAGACGGGCAATTAATTGTCGAACGGGTCTCTTTAGTAACTTGAATTTGGCTTGAATTGATCTGCCCTTTGACTTTCTAGAAAAAGAATAATAGTGAACAAAATTATTTCGGTATTATTTTGGGATCGGGCAAGAACACTGAAGCAAGAGCTACTCACCATGCTAGGTGCTGAAGCAAGACGACCTGAAATAAAACTGGGGTCACTCTGACTGGGTTTCAGCCCATTGGAGCTTTTTGTCCAGGATGAGGTGTTGACTTGTTCCATGTTGGAGCCGACTAATCTTCCCTTCGGATTTTTAGTTGTTAGACTTCGGCTCTTCTGAACATTTATATAAATTGCAGAGCAGAAAAGAACAGAAGTTATTAGTTATGGTCCCAAAAATGTGAGAAAACAAATCAGAACTGAATGAAACAGTTTTTGGCTGAAGACTGCAAAGATTCCTGGGGTGTGTTCTTGAAGATTCTCAAATTGCTCTAAGCAAGCTCCCTTCTTAGCCAAAAACTGTGCCATAGAGAACTAACTTAAGAGTCAGTCGGTTATTGAGAGCGACTCTGAGTGAGTAGATGACAGAAATTCCTGTTTTAGTGAAAAGGTGTGGTTGACCCCATTGCTGGATGTGATGCTGTCTTCTACAGACTGTGACCAACTACATAGTACAGTTTAATTTAGTGTTTTTGATCCATGGGTGTTTTTTTAAGCTCTGTTCCTTCTTTTTCTTATAAGGCATTATTTGAAAAACTGATTTTTAGCATAAAACAACTTTCACAATTATTGGAACAGCTGGTGAACGTTTCAAAAGTGATTTAAATCATAAAAACATCATACAGTCATCAAGTCTGAAACAAGCAGTAAACATTACACTTTGCCAAATATCATCAAGAAAACACATAAATATGTTGATCAATGTTCCAGTCACTGCTAATCAGAGGCAGCTGTAAGCAGGCGAGATCTTAGCCTTGAATTAACTGAACTCTGTGTTTCAGCAGTTTTGCAGTTTTCTGGTAGGTAGTTTGAGATTTGAGGTGCATAGAAGCTGAATGCTGCTTTCTCCATGTTTGGTTCTGGGGATGCAGAGAAGACCAGAACCAGAAGATCTGAGAGGTCTGGAAGGTTGATACGACAACAACAGAGTGACAGCCAAAATACATTAGTTTTGTTAGTTTCATAATCTAACTTTTGTTGGTTTATAAACTTTTGCTAATGTTAATTCAATGTGTGGAAAGCATGGCCAACAGGGATTAAACGGCTTTGTTCACTTCCGCTGGTGTCATTGTTAAAACTACAGGTAGACTACAATTCTAAAACAGAAAATCAATGTGATCGCTCACAACTTCTCCTGTTTCCTGATTGGCCCCTTTTTTGGAGCAGCGTTGCACTGGAAGCTAATGGCCAGGCTAGCACACAAACACCCACACACATTATTTGAATATTCCCAAGTAGGACAGAGTAAAATTCAGAAGAGTCGGAGCAACACAAGCGATAAATGTCCATACAAACGTTGTTGCACAAAAATGAAAGGTTTGGCAGGGAAACCATTTCCAGTAAAAACTTGATCAGTGAACATCAGTGGAGAAAGAAGCAACTTTATCTTTGCAGAAAAGTCATTAATCAAAGTTCCACCTGTCTGCAGCTGACATTTTGACATATTTAATTTATCAGGAAGGAGAACTAGGTTATGTGAAAGTTACAGGGAGAGGCATGCACAGTTGATCTCCTGGTGTTTTAAGCCTGACATGGTGCTGAGAAAGCACACACACATATCACCAAGGGACTTGGCAGGGAAAATTGAAAAAGATATTCAATATAGCGTCTGAATATCTTTAGCTTCTTTGAAGCAGTACTTGGAAACATCCGCAGATCCAGCGAGTTGTTGCATGTGGTCTTAACTGGAACAAGCAAGATTCATTGACTGAATTATTACTGTATGAGAAATGCAATGGATATGCAGTGGGGTGAATGAAGAAACACAGCTCTGGAGAAAACTTAAGGTTTTAATAAAAGCCAGTTTAGCAGCTTTTAAACACGCCTCCCTTTAAGGCTGTGTTTCTCAGCTTCGGGCAAGTTGTCAAATAAGATAGACCCATATTTTACCGTAAAATAATTCTACAGCAGCCAAAAATTGAAATGTATGCTATCATCAAATGATCGTGCATGTACAATGACATTCAGTGTTTATAAAGTATTATCTAACAGAGGCTGTGGCTCCTAAAATAACAGGAAACTACAGAGATTACAAGATAAACGTCACTGATCTTTCTAGCTCAATGAGTCCCTGAAGGCAAGAATAAACTGAGATCGGCCACTGAATAAACAAGTTTCACTTCTGTAAAATATTAACTAAATGTATTTTGGGGGGGGGGGGCAAGGGGGGCGGGTTTCAACTCAGAAATTAAACGTATACATTTTTGTGGACTACTAATTCAGCAATGATGGGAATTCACTTTAGTACATTATTGTTCTTTCCTGGATTTCAGGGAATAAGCTACACATGCTGTTCAATATAGCTGAATATATTCAAAATTATTCTTCCTGATGTGCATGTTCACAGACAAATAAAATACGACACAGCATGATGTGTGTGGATTGTGAGCCTTCATCAGAACAGGCAACACCAACATGTTCCCTAGAAATGCCTCACGTACGTGCAAGCAGGCCAGGTCAGGCCAAATCCCCATAAATACATGCACACACCCAAACAAAGAGCCACGTAAACACGCGCTACTGGAATTTGGATTACAGAATAGTTCATCTCAGTACACGCATATCGAATCCAGAGTTTTGTAGCAGAGTAGAGAGTGACGCTTTTCTTTTTACACAGCTATTGACAAAAGCAAACAAACACACAAGCATATGCATGCAAGAAAAAAAAATCTAATTAGTTTTTTTCTGCAGGGCATTGCAGCTACTCTGTTTGCTCAAATATCTAGCCATTCATTGTGTGTCAGTTATCAGAGACTGGGTCATTGAGGTAATGTATGCTGGAGGGAAACTCAGTCGAGCCTTTGCATGTCCGGCTCATTCTAAGGGAGACCCCAGCCACTTGTATTCAGGATCTTGTTCTCTTGATCATGATTCATGTCTCATGGCCATAGGTGAAAGTTTGAATATAAATTGACCGGTAAATGGAGACCTTAGCTTTTTGGGCTCAATCCCTACTTTACCACGACGAGCCAATGTGACACCTGCAAAACTGCCGATGTGGCCATAATTTGTCTACATGTCTCCTGCTCCAACCTTTCATCACTCGCGAACAAGACAAACCTCCTTCACTGGACCCTCAAACTAGAGCACAACTTGTTCAGAGTAAAAACCATGTCCTGATGCTCAGAGGAGGTGACTTTTTAATGTTCCGCCTTCATAAATATCAATCTTGAGATCGCATAAGGGTCTCCTCAAGGATCCTTTTTGAAACACTTCAAATTAAGTATCTAATTGCTTCTCCGAACTCAGGTTATGAAGTATTCTATTCTCTCTCAATTATCTTCTTACACTCAATTATCTTGTGAATCAATGGTGCTATAAAAATGAACCTGCTTTTATCAGCAATATAAATTATCTATCACTCAACGCTGCCATAATGTGAACTCAGAAAATTACATATTAGTTTCTCAACAACATGTTTTGGTTAACAGCCTCAGTAAGGATTCCAACTACTGCTTTCTAGTAATAGCAACAGAATAGGAAGAAAACAAAAGCATCTAGTTCGTCAAATTATGATTTTTTTATGTCTTTCCTCAATGCAAGCAATTTGATTATTTTATGTCTATTTCTAGCCATTCACCCCAAATCGGCTTTTAATGACTTGTTGCAGCAATTTGCAAGACATTTCTTCTCAATGTATATCCAACACAGCATATACATATATGTCGACACACAGACTAGTTGCCATCTCAACTAACAACAGTGCTGCTAATTAGGGGTGCTTCCCTCTCCTTCACTATTTTTAATAACCTTTTTCCTGACCTTATATAGTTGTCATAGCATTTGCAATTAGTAGCAAAGTCCCGCATCACTTTTTTTTTTTTACATAATACGAATACATTTAAGATTAAGCGCATTACATTGACAATTTATCAGCTAGCCGCAGTCATTGTTGCCCTCCTGCACGGATATGGGGGGGAGGGTGGAGGGGGTGGCAAGATCATGTGGCTGCAATGGGTCCATAGGAAATATCTGAGATAAATAATGTAGTGTTAAGGATGAAGATGAAATGAACCAACTATTCAACAGAAGTACTTCATCTTTGCCACTTTAACAAACTACAATATGGCCTTTTTCTTGAAGAGTCTTTGAAAGAAGCAGAAGTCTGTGATCTGATTACCGACACATGATGCTGACACAGAAAGAGAGACAGAGAGAGAAACAGTTACCCTATTCTGGAGAGCGGCTGACCCGCTGGAGATGGAGCGGACGTAGGTGCTAGCTCCCCTATACTTGAACGTCCCAAAGTCAGAGGATTTGAAAGTTGGTGGAGAAGGGTCTGTAGAAATAAAAGAGAAATAAGAAAGTAAAACCACTGAATCCTTTAAAAAAAAAAAAAAAAGCTGATGCATACACTCCAAACCTTAGATATGGATTTTATTTTAATAGTCTGACGGTTCTAAAGCTAGAATGAAAAACAGACATGAAATCAAGTAAGAATCTAGAGGATGGTTGTTGTAATCATGTCGTAGAGAGATGAGATGAGGTCTCAGACTCAGGACGACAGACTCACGGCTGTTCTGGGCCGAGTGACAAGATTTCTGCTTGAAAAACTGTTTCCTTAATTACCAAATTATTCAGAGTGGAAAAAACAGACTACCTGGCACAAAGAAAAATGCTAAATGAAGTAAAACAGTTTGTTTTACTAATGTGTGTTGAAATTAGGAAAAAGTATTTGAGCATTTGAGGAGTGAAATCAATTTTTTTTTATATATATATATATAAAATTTGGCGATGATTTTAAGGAAAACAACTCTCGTGATAGAAAAAAAAAGCTTAGAACAACTCTTATAGGTTGCTTTAAACTAAACACAAATTTGACTTAAATAGAATAGGTACTGTTTTAAAACAATTTTAATGTGTGCGCGCTTCCACACACACACTCTTCTCTGTTTTGTTTTTGTTTATGAATAAGAACTGGTTTCCCTCTAACTTTGAACAGCTTGTCAAAACACACAATTTATAAAGCTTCTGCACCTCAAAACCTAAACATAAACCATATGACATGGTGCCTTTAAAACAAGCTACACGTTTTTTTTCGTAATCTGACCGACTCGTCAGATTACAACTGACAGAACTGATTCAATTCACAGAGGCAAATGTCTATTATTATGATTTTTGTTGCTGCATTGTGAATTTGTATATACATTGTTTTAACATTTCTGTATGGAACTCTAAATGGTTAATGTGAGCTCCCAGATATGAAAGTTAAAAGCAGCCCTGTGAACTCAGATGTGTGTGCGGCTCCAATCCTTATTTCTTCCCATAATTCGGAGTTTGAGAACTGTGAACACACCAATTAATTACCTTTGAAAACATTGTAAATCGGCATATAAAAAAACCCAACATTTTTGCAGTTTATTTTCAAACTGAGATAAAATTAGGGATTTAAATTCTAGCTTCCAACAAAAAAAAAATCAACTTGTAAAAATGCATACAATCAGTCATTTTACTGCAGCAGAAGAACTTTTAACAGTTTTCATTTGATTTTCATTTCTGGAATAAATTAGCCAATTTTGGATCATTTCATGTGATCTAATTTCATGTTGTGTTCACTCACTTATTTTTCATGGCAAATATTTCACTATTAGTGACATTTGTGTGCATGTAACTAAGCACAACTAATCCTATGTTTTCATGGCAACATAAAATAAGCAGAACTAAATAGACCGCACTCTTTGTTTTTCAGATTATGCAAAGGTCGTACTCTTGTTATTACATTTATACATTTTATAGCAGCTCCCACCACTGCGTTTTGCAGGACAGGCTAATTCCAGACGTTTTGTATTCCTGGAAAATGATTGCTTTAATGATGTTTGTGTTTGCCGACTTGCTACCTGAGGGGGGGGGGACCGTCAGGTAATTATAGTCGACTGCTTGACATGACATTTATAAAGTACAAGCAGCTTAAGTCTCGAAAAGTCTATTTTGCTGTTTCAACCTGTCGAAACTGCGACGCTAGTCTTTTTAGTGTGCGCGCGAGCGTCACTCCCACACCAAACTAGTTTGGACTAGAAATTGAACCCCCACCCCGATTTCATCTACACACATCAAACGAGTACCTAACCGTATCAAAAAAAAAAAAAAAAAAAAAAAAAAAAAATGTCTGGGAACGGAGCCAGTTTGGTGAGTGACACCTCTGGAAATTTGAATGACGCACCTTTCCTCAGACAGCAAAACTAAACCCGAAAACTTTCAAACTAACTTCCCTCCGCGAGACTTAAAATAACTCAAAGAAATTGGTTTCCATACCTGTGGGACTCGCCGTGCCGTTCTTGTACTTCGATTTGCTCCTCTTAATGCTGTTGACCTGGTTCAGCACACGTTGCGGTCCCGAGCTCAGGTCCTTGTCGGACGGCGTCATGAGCGAGGTGTCCCCCGCGCTCCCGGGCTCCGTGGCCGATCGCAGTCCCATCATCTTCCCAAACTCGGATCCCTGACCTGGAGCGGGTGGGTCAAACGAGTTCTCCAAACGAGAGCTGAGGCCCCGCGATGAAGAAGCGCAGCAACAACGGGTGCAGCGGATAAGCCAGAGAGCTCACATATGGTAAATGTTCCCAGAGCAGAAGGTGTGGACTCCACCCTCGGGGACCGCGCCCCTTCGAGAGCTAAGGAAAGTTCACATGCAGGTGCGGGGGATAAAGGGTGGAGCACATGCAAGAAAGAGAAAGAGGAACCCAATGACAGCCCCTATTACATTGCAGTGCCTGCGCACATTTAAATACTTAGTTATGTCATTGTTGGGACCGTTGCAGAACTGCACAGTGTTTGTGTTTTAACTTGCAAACTATTCCAACTGAAAGGTGAACTGAGGATAAGAGGTTCAAAGAGCCGTTTGACGCAGCTGATCATATACAAACTGTATCATCCTAGTTGAACAAGTCATCAGAATAAAAGCAGTAGTGAAAATTAAAACAGCTTTTTCTTCAAATAAAAAATAAATCCCAAAGATAGAACTGTATGATGGTAGGAAAGGACTGCATTATGTCAAATGTTCATCTTCCCAGCAGGATATTTATGTGCACAGCCAGAGTTGCAGTGCATTAGTTTAGATCAAATCCATGCATTATCCATCAAAATTATTTTATTTGCATATGCGCTTCATTTAGCCCGCATAACCTTGAGACATTTTACGATGAAGAACCTGCAAATATTTTGGTGTCGCATAGTATTTGCAGCTGAAAGTGCAATTGGGGTTTGTTACAAGACGGACTTGACTTCTTACTGTCTGATTTGCACGTGAGGTAGACGGCATGAGTCAGACTGGGAGGAGAAAGAATGAAAAAAAAAGGGAGGAGTCAAAGGATCAAGGAGAAGAGTTAGAGCGGGAACTGTGCCGATAGGAACACATGCTTTCAGCATAACCCGACTGATTTGGCAAAGATTCTGCAGGTACGAGTTTCCCACCACACCCTCGTGCTGCACAACACCAAGGCAATAAATACCTGGGTTTCTGTTACTTACGTGCCAGTGAGTCTCCAAAAAAAAAAAAAAAAATCGAAACTGAAATTTGATGCCAAAAAAAGCAAAGGTTATATTCTGCCACTGATGCATTACAATCTAGAAGTAAATGGAACGGCATAGAATACAAGACCTTTTAAAATTGTTTAATTTTTGTTTTGTCATAACATCATTTGAGTTTTTACAATACTGCTGCTGCTGCATTATTGTCCTGCAAAACATTTGAAATGTGTTAGGTTGGGCAGCTAGTAGTTATGTTATGGCTAATGATGGCTGGGACTTTTAATAGCAACCAGTGGTATTTGCTGCATTTATGTTGTCCTTAGTTAAACTCTTCATCTCCAATGTGTAAAAAAAAACAATATTTAGTTCATGAGAATGAGATGATGAGGTGTTGAAACTTTTATTTTTTGAGCAGGTAATGGAAGAATCTCCATGTTTTTTTGTTTTTGTTTCATGTTCTAATTGCCTTGGTCCCAGATGAGCTGATCACAACCAGTCCAGATTCCTTTAGGAACTGTGAAAAAGCTTTTTACATTTTTTGCTGAACTGGAGTCCTAAATCTGTTACCAAACCTGCCAATTTAAATGTCCATTTTGACCACTTGACTTGAAAAGACTTTGTGAGACTTTTCAAGAAGATGAGAGTCATTTCACTAAGGACTTTAATTAAAAAGTTGTAGGCGATTGTCACAAAAATACAATCTTCTTACCGTCTTGGATTTATTATTCTCTAAGGTAGTGATTATGTGAAACAAGTTCTGCGATATAAAGTGTTTGTTTTTTTTGTGGCGAGTCTTCATTGGCTTTAAAGCTATTGTGTTGGTAGGAGTTCCCACACAGATCACATTAATGGCTGCCAATAAAAAACATTTGGAAACTCACAGAACAATAACAAAGACCCAAGCAACCGCACCTATTACATATCATCAGCTATTTAACACATTGTTTATTGGTTAGGCCTGTCGCAAAAAAATCCATTCGTGCAAATGTTTGTGATGAAAATTAATTAATCACAAACAAGCTCAAGATTTTCCATTTGCAATATTTATTGCTTTTCTCTGTTTACCAAAAACGTTGTGACAAATGTCTTCAGTCTTGTGATTTGGTCTCAGCTAGACGGTTTTGAAGGACAATTTTTTTTTTATCACTCATTTTATTTGATATTTTTAATCGTTTTATTTTGGATTTCTAAAATGTCTTCCAGTTCCAGTGTTAAATATTCCTTGGAATTTAAAGTTTATTGATCTTTGAGAATGTCTTCTTTCATTATTGTGCCATTACCATTATATTAATTGAAAATAGTCTCAAAACGACAATTTTATAGCTTATCACAATAACTTATACGATAATTTATTGTCCAGCAAAATTTATAATCCTGACATGCCTACTCAATGTATGCTTGAATATCCAGCATGCAAGGCCAAATTTAAATAAAAATCCCTTAGTTTATGTGATATTAGCACTGAACATTTGTACGAACACGATTAACACACCTCTAAGCCCCTGACAATTTGAATTGCATGTACTTTCTGCAACCTGAACAGAACATAAAAGTAAAAAAAAAAAAAAAAATCCAATAACTGACTATTCATACCTTCCAGACCGAGTCTTTGAATTTCTTCAAACTTAAGGAATGGTAACGCTAACGAAAGTGCTGGGTAATCAAATAAAAGGACGAGCTGGGAGAAAACAAAAATGAAGGCAGCAAATCTTTAAGTGAGACAGGTTAAAACGATGCATGTTGTTGAGAAAATAAATTTAAAATAAGCTAGTTTTAAAACTTAACATGTCTTGACTCAAATGCCCTAATTGTGGTTTTGAAATTAGTAATGTATTCTGGCTCTTTGACCTTTATTTTACCTGTAGTTACAGCAGATGGTTTGCTAGGATCGTTTGAACTGCCTTTTGTCTGTGTGGGAAAACAATACAGGAGAAGTTGTAGCTTTTCACACTCATCTGTGAAAGGCCGTAAACACGGCAGGGGTTTCTGGCTTCAGATAGAGGGTCAGAGATAGCTCCTGGTTGGATGAGCAAAGATACGCCTTATTTGAATAAATTAAATACAAGAGGATAAAACTTTCTACACAGAAGTAACAAATCAGATTTGCCCTTGCAATTCTCCAAAGATGTCTTTCCACGCCTTTGCTTTTCTTTCTTTCTTTCTTTCTTTTCCATTTATGTCAGGTAAATGAATGTATGTCTCCGTTGTTCTGCAGTTTCTGGTGTAAGTTTGTGCATTGTCTTACTTCTAAGTTTATGCATTGTCTTATATTGGATTAAATTCTGTAATTCTGTGATGTCAACACGCATTGTTGTTTTCCTTGTGGCTACACGTGGCCCGCCGAGAGGACCTGGGATCCAGAGGAAGAGAGAGCCAAACTTTTTCCAAAGTTAACCTATTTTAGAAATTCTTCCTTAACAATGTGAAGAGAGTAAACTTCTTCAGGCAGGGTGTAATTTAACTCACTGCTTAGATAGCCTGACGTTATAGCACCACCTAGGAGAAAAAATAAGCACTGCACTTTCCAGGGAAGACAATTTTGAAAAGTTGCTTATAATAAAAGGTACTTTACATTATTCTAACTGTGGATTGTGGTGTTAATTGCTGCACATTGTAATCATAATCATAGTCCTAAAATATAATCTTGTATTAACTGCATTACCACCATTTATGGTCATATTAATTGTAGCAGATTAAATAAGAAAAATGGATTCCATCCTTTACATATGTGCTACTGTTATAAGCTAAGACAGCAATAAATGCTTCTAGGGAAAGACATTTTCCCTATGACTAAATCATTTTTAGACATGTTCAAATCTCAGGACGTATTTTTATTTTTTTTAATAAAATTCCTTGCTTCAGCTAAAGAAGAAGAAGAAGAAAAAAAAAACACCTACTGTGCATTTATGTCACTCGGTTTACTCTGATGATACCCAACAATAAAATCCTGTGGAACAAACTGCCTTCAGAAAACATCAAATTAGTTAGCAGTCGATAAATGTGAACCTTAAAGAGTAAATTCAGCAGTAATGCTAATGTCCTCAGAAGTTTCCTTTAGCACGTCAACGAGGGAGGAGGGTCAGGTAGAAAAGTACTTAGAGCCAAGAAGAAGAGGAAGAAGGCGCTCCGCTCAGACGAAGGGAAGCTTAAGCCTTGTGAACTTAATGTGGGAGAAAACTAACATAAGCACATCACCATGAGCATACCGTGGTAAAACATCTCAGTAACGGCGTCATGCTGTGGGGATCCTTTTCTTCCACAGGCAAATTGGCCAAGCTAAACAGAAAAACACTGGACAAACAAGATGCAAAAGACAAACCCCAAAACAATGCAGCTGCAATTGCAATTGCAAAACAATCCTACTGCTATCAATTTAACAACTACGCCAAACTTAATATTGGTGTATCAAATACAACTGCTATAAAATTCATAGAATGTTATGGTTGTAATATGAACAAGGGTTTGGAAACATTTGCATAGAACTGGATACCAAGCGGGTATCCAAATATCCCTCGTCTTGCCAAGTTCAAAACAATACAATAAATGAAGAGCTTAACTTTTAGATTTTTATTTGAAAATTCATTAAAAATGATAACTTGTCTCCTCGCTCTGACTCCAACAACATGTGAATTTACTGGTGCAGCTTAGAGGCACAGATTTTATTCTTTGGGAGGATTTGAATAAAGGACTTATGATGCAAAGAGACAGTAAAAATGCAGCACTTTTTGTCGACTCCACAATGAAAATGAAATTTAAAACAGAACCAGTCCTCGTTTTTATATATACGTATATCCATCTTTCTTCTATAAAAAAAAGGAGAGTGAAAAGCCATGTGTACCAGTTTCAAAGATATTTTACAAAAGAGTGTCAGATGAAGTTTGTTAGTGTTGACAGGTAAAAATCTACCCAAATGCACTTAAGAGTGATAATAATGTAATCTGTACCATACATACACCAAGACCCAACCTATACATCCATCTTATATGATATTTTTTCTCACTGTGTTGGTAAAATACAAAAAGAAATACCTTACAAAACACATCTTATTGTTTTGGCTTAAACATAGTACCGTTACAAACGTAGTGTACACATCCTATACATCAGTGCTCCTCAGCTTAGCACATTCTTATCTTTAACTCATGTGGAGGTAGAAAAACTCCAGCAAGCCCACACAGTCAGAGTAAAGACAGTCTTTTTGTTTATAAACCTTTTTTTTTTCTTTTAAAAAATAAAAATACATTTTATTAACAAAAAAAAAAAAAAAAGTGTGAAACTAATTTGTTATTTCCAAAAAACATTTGGAGCCAGTCTTCCAATACGTTTTTACCTCCCCCGCCTCCAGTATGCATCACGGAAAACAATTAAACTAATGCTTCTATAATATTGCTTTCTCCTTACATTATAGTGTTTAAAAAATAAATACGACATGCACGTCTTTACATGTAGTGCATTATTGTCTGAGACGAGGCAGACCATCTGCAATAAGATCATCCTATCTTTGATCAAATCGATTAAAAGTCCATGATTTTCACGTAACAGAATTTGTACCTTTCAAAGATACAGAAACAATAAAAGACGCCAATGTGGCAGGTTACAATGACACTCACATAAAATCACTTGTTTAGAAAACCTATGCTTAAACTCGTCTTACGTCAGTCTTGCCTACGATGTTAAAAACATGCTTTACCACAGCTGATTAAAAACGCTTTAGCCGGATAACAAAAAGTCCCCCGATGGAGTTTTGAGACCGTTTTTCCAATTCGTTCCTTTTCTGCAGTGTTTTACTCCACGTCAATAAACTCATGTTTCTAACTTGGAAAGCAAACAAAACAGAAAATGAAGAGAAAGCAAAGCAATGGCATTTGGCACGTTGGGAGACGTTGCCGCTTGCTCTGTTTGCCGCCTGAAAAATGTACACATCAAACAAGCAAAAGGTACGACTAAAGTGTGACGGTTGGTCTAACAAAAAAAAGAAGAAAAAAAAAAAAGACAAGAGTGTTTTCAGAGTAAAGGAGTTGGGGCTCTGTGTGCCGAGCTGGAAATAGTGTTTTTAAGCCATTTGTATCAAAAGTCAGATGAGTCTTTGCACCAGACATGCTGCTAGTCATTGACGAGGCGATACACATGGTACTGAGCTCCATGTTCGCTTGTGGACACTTCAAACACGAAGGCAATGCACAGCAGAGTCTCCTGGGTGTCTCTGTTGGACACCACCTGATGAAGGACAGAGGGACAACAGGAAGATAAGGATTTAACAGTAGCAATTTGTGGTAAACAGTAAATTCAAGAGAAAACAAAGTATGAATTAAACTTCAGTAGGTTGAAGAAAATTTGAAATAATTTTAAGTGACCTTTGTGTTTTTTTTGCTTCTGGTATGAGAGCAAATTGTTTTTGCACTGAACCTGCTGAACTTAACTTACTGAATTTTAGTGAAAAATCTTTACAGTTAGCATAACAATTATTAACAGGTTCTAGGAAACTACTGAAATCTGTTGTTTAAGCTAGACCTTGATAAATATAAACTCTATAAAAACAAGTCATTTTCTTCTTACAAGTAAATTTAACGCTACAGTCTCTATTAATGCAGTTTGAAGGGGCGGTATTATGCATTTTCCAGGCATATAGTGCCATTTTATACCACAACCAATTACTGTCTGTTATGCTGTATATATCAAACTTGGAAATTTGCCAATGGATTTGAGTCCCCATGGCTTTTTGAGGACTGGCTTGTTGGTACAATCTGTAGCATCGCAGGCGTCTTCAAACCCTTTGAATACGCCATCAAAGCGACGATTGTGTTTAAGGTGACTGAGGAAATTTGACGTGCTAAACACGCCGTTTTCCTTCTCGTAGAAATGTCTTTCAAAATTTGTTAAACAAAGCCGGCTTATTGTCTTCTAAACCCTTAAAGTGGCTCCAGACTTCTGCTGCAATGCTCTCCGTTTTCTGACAAGCCTGACTGCATTCACGTGGTGTTGGAAGTTCCCAGTTTTGACGAGTTTTTATGTTTATATTTCCGTCATCTGTGCGTAAGCCAACATTTTGTTTTTATCTATTATGAATATGCTATCAGATTTAGTAAAATACCTGCAGGATGGTGAAGTTCTCGAGTACACTGTTCATCATGTATTTCTCTGGCAGATGCTTGAGTTTGTGGATAAAGTTGATCATGTATTCACACATCGGTGAACGATGGATGCGGAACATGTACTTTCCTCCCTCGAACTGAGCGTGTTCCGTCTGCATGGGGAAAGAGACACACGCGAGCGTGTATTAAAACACACGTGAGACTAGCCTCTCATTGTTATTTCTCTGCATCAGAGCAACAGTGGCTTCTCTCACCTCAACTTTCTCCACCACCTGTTTTCCGAAGGAGCAAACCTTGGTGGAAACACTGATGGTGATGTTTTCGGTCCCACTGTACTGGCTGCTCACTCCATAAAATGCACTAGGGCCCTCCTCAATGTCACCGCTCAGATCCGCCTGGAACAAGGACACCAGCCAAAACTAAATAAAGAGTAAGTAAAGAAGTTCCCGATGACAAATAATAGCTACGGAAGCTCGTTTGTTGCGCCGTGTATCAGAAAAAAGTGTGGCTCAGTGTTGCGTTGATTCTTCTAATACATTTCTTATTGACTTTTTGATTAGCAACATGAAAGACAGAGCTCCAAGATATCCTACTTAAATATTATCTGTCTGGTGGTATGTGATGTTGCGTGATTAGCCTCTCATTGATTTGTTTTTCCGCTCAACTCTCAGAGACAACGACTCTCTTTATGTACTAACCCAGAACTTAACGAGAAAGAACGCATTGTGAGGCCCCTTTTCGTACAGCTCCTTCAGGCCTCCTTTCTTTTCTGAGAACTTGTCGTAAATCTGTCTCACATCTATGGACTCCAAAACTGGGTCGCTGTAGCCTGGATTTGATGGCCCAATGTGAACAAAAAGGTGTTTATACTGCAGAAAAAAAAAAGAAAAAAAAAAAAAAGAAAGTCAGAGAGAAGAATACAGCATTGTTTTTTTTCCTTCTACGCACGTTTGTTTCGTTATCACAAAGTACCGTCTCTCTGTCTTTTTGAGACTCCATAAAAGCAGAGTACTCGAGTAAACGTAGTTTTGCAGAAGCGATGGTTCTGTCTTGCCAGACTGGAGCAGCGATGGCTGTAGGCCGAGGTGGCGGCAACGTCTCATAACCTGTTGTATGATCACACATAGAAAAAAATAAACATTTGCCTGGGAGTATCTACATTTAATAGGTAAATAAAGGGTTGGATGTGGAGTCTTACTGATTGGTGGAGGGACAGGTGCTGGTAGTGTGGTGTACGGAGGCTGTGCAAAGGGCTTGATGCTATAAATGTTAAGAATTTAAAATTACAAAAGAAAAAAAGAAAAAAACAGAAGGAAGAAACTCATCCAATTATGAAGCTCCGACTTTCCCTGCCATACTTACTCCTGAGAATGTCCAGGTTGTCCTGGGACTGGGCCGGGCCAGTACTGAGCAACAAGACGGAATGGAAACAAGTCATAGAGCATTTAGATTTTAGCAGGAACATCAAATAAAAAAATAAAAGTTCAGCGTGTCTAGTTTTTGTTAAGGGTGCTCCAATCAGGAGCCGATTGTCAATTACGAACCGCAGGACCTGCTGAGACAGACACCGAATCAAGAGATGTCCCAAAGTTGACCTCATGGTGTCAGGGTTATTAAAAACTGATCAAATAATTTACAGACAATGCTTCAAATTGTTTTTGTTTTTGTTGGGGGGGTTTTTTCTGACTGCTGTGCATTAAGGCTCCACATCTGCTCAGTTTTCATTTAAACCAAACTAATTTGTTGGGGGAAATCTCCATTACACTTGTGATAACAGAAGCGACTCAGTTGGTGTCACTGGAAAACTTCATAAAAACAAAGATACTGAGCTGTTTTCTCCACGTAAAAAAAAAAAAAACTCTTCATCTGTGATCAGTGCTGTTCTGTATCACTTTTTTCTGCTCACAATATCCAGGGTTTTCACACATCTTCAAATGAAAAATTCAATCCTTCTCCATACTGTAATTTCCAGAGGTTTTGGAAAGTTTTACGATCTAAATTTAAAAAGGTATATATATATATTAAAAAATAAATAGAAAAGTGAAGTCAGAAGCTGCGTGTGAAGATAGCCAAAATTAGGGAATAAGAAAAAAAAAAAAAATCCTAAACTATGACATGTATGGACAAATTGAAAGACAGGAATTTGTCTGGATGAATTTAAAAAGGTGTGGGATTATTTTTATAATGATCTGCTGAAAGAACAAGCTAAATAGACTACAATTATGTCCGTTACTTCTAAGTACTTTTGCTGCCCTCTGGTGGAATCTGCCTAATGCTTAAAAAAAAAAAAAAAAAGTACATTCTCCTACAAAATACCTGCCTGCATTTTCTGATCCAACATTTTCAGGTGACCACCAATAAGAATCAATCGATACAAATAACTGGCAATGAAGGCCTGCTAACTGGAGCACCCTTAGTGTGTGTCTCACTCTGACTGGTGGAGGGAAGGGAGTCTGAGGTTTCATTACACTCGCTGACACAATCTGAGCCGACGACAGGTTGGCCACCGTCTGGAGTGCCTTATCTTTGGATACCTGATCCTAAATGAAAGAAGAGACACACACAGAGTAATACACAATGGTAAAAAACCATCAATTTCTATGCAGGTTAACGTGAAGGTCAGCAACTTTTAAAGGATCATTTTATCCAGTAGGCCAGCCAACATTCACTTAAGGTCAGCAAGATGCAGTTACTATAAAGGACAAGACATGAAAGACAGCAAAGCAGAGCTAAGAAGCAAAAGCTGGAGGCGTACCAAGTTGGAAGAGCTAAACCATCACCAGCACTTAGCTAAAGCCACTAAAACCAAAAAAAAAAAAAAAAAAGCAATGAGTAGAGTTTCTGAGTATGGCAGTAGAGCTGCGATACGAACTAGCAGTAATAAAAATGTAATGCCAACCACACAGCACAACAAAAGCCTGAAGCAGAGAACTGGAGTTGTGTAACCAAAAACTTACCAAGTTCATGGCCTACGGCAAAAGAGACATGTAATAAATTCAATTTAGTACACTCAAAACGAAGGGGACAGATGTTGGGTAACAAAAAAAACTCATTTGGGGCAGTCATCACTCTGGGTTACTCTGAACTCCTCACAAATGTTGGGATTTTAAATAATTCATTACGCCCAAAGAGCCCAAAGTGTGGCAGGAAAAAAAAAATCTATGTCGAGTCGAAACTTTCAGCAGTAACAATAATAACAGTAATAACAGCGTAGTAAAGGAAAGTTTCCATTGGCGGTTGTTGACAGTCTTCATGAGAAATGTTTGTTTTGTCGGACTTGAAAATGTCTGACTGACATGGTGTGTAATGAGTGGAGACGCTGTTGAAACTAGGCTGGAATAATTTACCTACCTTCTAAATGATGAACCACAAAATGCTCTGGAGAAGTCTAAACATTTCACTGGTAAGTTTAAGAATAAACTCAAGCACAAACTAGAGTCAAAACCTTTTATCCTATGTGAAAACTAACAAATCAGGGGTGGGTCATATGAAAAACTTTCACAATATTTTGTGGTATTTATTGGGACAACAATAAAAGCGACAAAACAGTATAAACAACTTCTTTGGAAACTAACTGTATTTATCATATTTTTTAGTTATTGATTCTTACTGACGTTCTTATGGAATCAAAAAGTGGAGAAAATGGTAAATATAAAAATCCCAACAGTACAGCCATTTTGTGGAGTTTTCAAAAGCAAATTCCATTAATTGGAATTTGTCATAAAGATACATTCTTATCATATTTTTTCCCAGATAAAATATATGATAAATGCCCATTCTTAATCAGCCCTAAAGGGTGCTTACATCCAGAAATGTATTTAATTTTTAAAAAGCAAAAAGTCAGTGCAAAATGATGGTAGACAACACTACGCTAAAGGCTCAAGGGACAAACATGAAAAAAAGTAAAGAAAGAAAAGGAAAAAATACTCAAGAATGGGAAGACAGATCAGGTTTTTCTTCAAAGTGTAACCCTCACTGAGAGGAATATTACAATGTCTTTGCTAGCGTGTGTGTGTGTGCGTGTGTGTGTTTGCAGGCATGAATGCACTTTATCATACACATAGATAAACTAACCAAGCAAAGTAATCTCATGCAATTATCTGCCAGATGTCCTGAGTGAAACGAGCAGGCCAGCAAACTCCCATGCATAGACAAAAACTCTTAGCAAAAAAATCGAATCCCTTGAAAAGCCACAAAATAAAGTTTTTCTTTTCTTTTTCTTCCCCATGAGCAACAATAGCCAAACTACAGCCAGCAAGCAAACACGGGACTTGTGACACAAAGTAAAAGAATGTATCTAAATGTGCGCATAACGCATGGCTTCACTTCTGCATCACTAACCGCGAGTCCAAATTAAGGTTTTACTCTCATGCAGCTAAAAGCAAGATTAGCGGCAGCAGAGCGTCGCCACAGAGCCTAAATTAATTTGACATGCAGCCATGCAAATTAGTTGATTATTAACAAATCTAAAGGTGTATTCCACAGTTTCCCAGCATGCAGCCTTAGGGGAGAAGAAGGTTTGCAAGAGCTGACCAGTGACAGTCCATGTGGTCTGGAGCTATGACCAATCTGCAGTTGGAGCTTTAACAACCAACAAGCGCTTTTTTTTTTTTGTTTGTTTTTGTTTTTAACTCTATGACAATACAATAGGTTTAGTAAGATCTGAGCGACATGCAGAACAACGCTGCCAGCACTGCAAAGTCAGTACGCCTGTGTACCTTCAGCTTAGACTGAAATTCACGAGACTTTCTCTTGGCCAACACTTGCAGGTGACTAGAGACCTGAAGAAAGACAGGATGAAGGGGAAAAGGATGGAAGGAAACGGGGAAAAGAAGGAGGACTGTAACTACGGAGGACAGAGAGAGTCGATGCCACGGGAACCCACCTTGATGCTCGCCTGGTATTCACGTACCCGCTTACGTGCCAAAACTTGAATGTGACTAGATACCTTTGGGGCCAAGTGTAACCCCATGAAAACAAAAAGGAGGATCTTTCAATTTAGAAACAACCAAGATCAATGGCATCCATTTTTGTGCTTTTCTTTTTTCTAAACATGTGTAACGTTCTATAAAAAAATAAATATAAAAATCACAGCTGGAAATATGCGTATCGTCCAGAAATATCTGCATCTCTTACCTGTTTGCGAGTACGTGTCTTCCCAGTTCGAAGCTTTATGTAGCGAGCTATCAGCTCATTTCGACCTAGGATCCAGAGGAGAGAAAAGTGATTAAAAGAAGCAGCAAAAAGGGAGCTGAGCACATCTGTCCCGTTTTAATAAAGTTTACAAGTAATTCAGTCTTAGTTCTACACCAAGTTTGATAACATCAGCACCTCACTCAGCACTATCCCCTCCAGCCACAAATTTGTCAGCCCCTAGTTCACAAGATGCCGCCCTGGGCAGTTGCCCAAGTCGCCCACATCAGAAACTGACACTGAAAGTGCTTTGTAGTAAAGGACTCACAGAGCAGGTATATTCACTGAAGCTAAAAGCTACAGTTAAACAAAGTGAAATCTTTTGTTTTAATCCTTTGTCTGTTTTACAAAAGAAGCAAGTGCAACTTTACTGATGGCTCTCGTTAAGTGTAAGAAGTCTCTGAAAAAAAAAAGAAAAAGGCTTTTGTTGATCCAACCCAGCACTCATTACACAATTATAATCTCTGGCAGGCTTTGCATATCTGTGGCTTCACAATGTCCCCATTAAAAGCTTCATAGGCCTGGTTTGGCCTTCCTTCCTGGCAGAGCTCCAAAACAAATGACAAATAGGATGCATGAAAAAAAAAAATGAAAGAAAAAAAAAATGTCTGCACGGGTGACTACAGACTAGCCTGTTCATCACGTTCTTCCTCTGCCTCATCAGCTACAAATCAGCCATGATGATCTGATCGTAAAGTGGTGAGCAACCCACTCTGCTGCAAGGAGGTTAAGTGGAGGTGTAACGGTTGATGTGTAGCAACATCATCAGCAACCAACACCACGTGCTGTTCTTGGAAGTGACTGAGCCCCTTGGGGACTCTGGATGAGTCACATCAGTTAACTTACCAGCAACATAAAATTCCCCAAAAATCCTCAAAAAGAGGCTGACTCAGACAAATCAGACCACTCCAATTCCCCAAACACAAGGACACAAAGTCCTTCCTGCCTTCTGCTGCTCCTTATAAGGCCAGCGACTTTTCCTTTGAAGTAGTTGATTGCAAAACTGAAAATGAGGAGCACAGGGCATAAAAACAAAAGACCCAGAAGCAAAACTGGAAGTCTGGGGGATCCTTTATTGGCAGACAGAAATGTTGCCTTTTAACTCATTGTAGATTAAATAAAGGACCGCTGTTCATTTTACAGGGGCTGATGTAGAAATAACCTCCAGAATTTTACTCCTGGGACTTTGTGCCAGTGATGATCTCACCTGACGAGGCCCGACTGCCCATTTGTTCCTGCTCTGTCATCTAGTGCACACTTACCAGTTGGTGTTGCTGTGTGACACATGTATAAAACACCAAAACTAGCCACTGCAACAATTGGCTAGAGCGAGACATGGGCCGGTCAGCGGCCGGAGGTATTCAAAACTTTATAAAGTTCAGTTTAAATACTGATTACGTTTATCCTCCTGCGATTTGAGAATCTTTTATTGATGTGCCAGGGAAACTGTCGGAGTTTTCTCCAGCATCATAGAAAAGCATATTGATGCACAGTGAAGGTCTGTCAATTGTAAATATAAATGCAGGAGAAGAAACGTTTATCTCTCCTAATACAACAATAATGTTTTTAACTCTATAGTTGGCAAGTGACTAAGTGTTTTGTACTGTAGCCTGGCTACCTGAGCAGATAGCCCAGCTTCTCAATTAATATCAGTTATATTTTATACTTGCATTAGTCGAGGGAGCAGAGATACGAAAGGTAATATTCAGTGCATAAAACATGTAACATTGTATTCACTCAAAATATTTTTGCTCAAGTCAGTGGATCAAAATCATAATAAATAAATGTTAAAGAGATGAAACAGTAGCAATTAGCTAATTTATTCCCTGATCAGCTCTAAATCACAAAAGAAATGGTCAAATAGTGAAAAGTAATAATCTTGTTTCCAATTTACCACTGCCAACATTTCTGATCTATAAATGATTTAACTAAGATCATGAGTTTAATATAAATTAAATAAAGGTTAAGAACATGTGTGTTGCCTCATAAATTGGGATAACGTTGTAATTTCTCAGTCTTCTGTTAATGAAAACTACTTATCTCAAAATTTGTAACATTTTTTTTCTTTCTCATCTGAAATAGCTCCAGATAAAAAAAACCCCAAACATAATAAACAAACAAAAAAAAAAGGAAAACATATGGTAAAACCTCAAAGAAAACTGCAAATTGATATTGGACAGAACATGCCTGTCAAAGCATATTCAAGCTAAATATTACAACAACACAGCAGCAATAATCAATGTTATAAGATTTCAGGAGCAGTGGGCGTTCCTCGATTTCAGTTTATTCTTTAGAAATCTGACTGTCAAACGGCAACGAGCAAAGACTTTACAGCTGCCGTTAAAACGGTGCATATGACAAGCATATCTGGGCCATTTGAATCACCAACAATTCATGTACAAGAAGGCAGTCCTGCAGGATAAGCAACTTTTGTTGCAAGAATGATATGAAAAATATTGTGACTAACCCTCCCACTCCGACTTTATCATTTCTTGTGGGGGAGAAAACAACGAGTGGGAGTGATGTGTCAGAAGCAAGTTCCACACCTGAATAAACTTCTGCTAGTTTTTAAGTGTTTTGCAGTGTTTTCCCTACCATTATCCAAGGGGAGGGTGGGCACCACGCCCCGCTAACGAGACCGCTCGCCTCGCAGCATGTGGTAATTAACGGTGTTAACAGTTAAAAGTTATTGCCTTTACCAGCATAAGTACCGCTGGTAAAGACGGTACTTTACCAGATCTCGTTAGGGCAGAGAGATCTGGCCCGACTGCGCCAGATCTCGCCGTGAGCCGTTTCTGTTCCTACGTGGGTCGCTTAGAGTAGACGCATCATCGTGAACTTTCAAAAGCGCCGACATCAAAGTTGATAAAAGCTGAATGGAAACACGCGCTTCTACTCCGTAAGTTGGTTAGAAAATGATGAACTGCTGTTCTGTGGAAACAAATGTGGTTGTAATAATAAAAATTAGCGCAGCTTTAAAGCGCCACAATGCTGAAACAAGCTTATCTGTTACATAGGTGTTTTGTTTTTCTTCTCCCTCACACCACATCACCTAATGAAGTAGAGGCTGAAGCGGATGAAAATGCAAATACATCAACAATCAACAATGATGGGACTCTCCGATGTGAGCCAAACCCTTCATTAAGATATGAAGAAAATTCTATTGCACATCCTTTTCTTAAGGCCCTGAATGCACCCTGATGCAAGCAATCAGAGAGCACAATGAACATGCACGTATATTAAGACCGGATAAAGCAGAGAAATGTAAACAAAGTTTTAAGCCATCAGTACATAAACAAAAAACAAAATGCCACTTTCCATGGTAACGCCAATTTGACTTAAAACATCAACTCGCTCTATCATTTGATTGCGTTACTACTGGCTGCCCTCTGACCCCAAAGCCAAATACTCCTGTCCAAAAATACCTGTAAACAGATCACTAGTCGACAAACTAAGAGGTCTCTGTAAAAAGGTCAGATAACAAAACAAAGCTCTATAATACAGATACGGTCGATAAAAAACCTTGTGGAAGCGGTAAACATAAACAAACTGGACCTCAGCAGGTTCTAAGTTTAGACCCCAAGGAAGGTCATTTTTGGATTACATTGATAAAGCGAATGTTTTAAAGTTAAAATCAGTTTTTGTTATTTTGTTTCAAATCTGCAGCAAGTTAAAAATAAGGAACAGAAACAAAACCTGAAAAAGTGAATTCATATAACCCAAGAATGCCTTTTTCATGACCCCCACCGACAAAGTGTGGCTAGAAATGAGATGCTAACTAAACACTGCTTCAATGACCAGAGGGCAGCTTGGCAAACTGGGACATCAAAAAGTGCATTTATTTCAGTAATTCAACTCAAACTGTGATCATCCTATTTTATATAGGATCATTACATACAGGGTGACAGATTTCAAAAATAATTTAGCTGGTTATGGATTATAATCAAAACCCTTTATTCTTATTACCAGAAAAACACCAGACAAGATCAATAAATGTTACGTCAGGCCTTCCACAGCAATGTGGAAAACAGCTGACTTGACAGTTGTTCAGCAGACACTCCCTCAGAAGGAGGATAAGTCACACAAAGTTCTACATCCCAAGCATATTAAAGGAAAGCTTGGTGGAAGGAAAAAGGCTGTAAAAAAAAAAAAAAAAAAAAAAAAAAAAACGTGCACAAGTAGCAGGAGTTAAATCAGCTTTGACAGGATTGCAAAGCTAACCCCAGTCAAAACACTGTGAGGGAGATTCACAACTAGAATCAGCGCTTCAAGAGCCAACACACTGGACATCTAGGACAGGAGCTACAACTGTTGCCTTCCTCGTGTTAAGCCAATCCTCGGCCGGACAACGTCAGGAGTATTTTGCATGAGCGGAGCAGAAGAAAAGGAGTGGAGTATTGCTCAGTGCTCCAAACTTTTTTTTTTTTCTTTTCCACAGAAAAGTACATTTTGTATTTCAGTGGAAATCAATGTCCCAGAGTCCAGAGGAAGGCCAAAATCCAAGCTGCCTGAGGCCCAGTGGGACGTTCCCATCACCAATGAGGATTTACAGGAGGTATTTATCCGTCTGTGTCGGTCCACTAAGTTTTACCGACTCTAAAGTCACCCCGGATTGTGAGAACTTCATGCTTCCCTCTGCTGAGAAGCTCTATGGAGAGGCTGATTTCATCTTCCACAGGACTTGGCCCTTGCCCACACCCCCAAAAGTACCAATACCTGCTTCAACGACAAAAACATCGCTGCGCTCGATGGTCAGTACATGTGCACAGGAAAAATTTGCAGAAAGACAGCTAATCCAATTGAGTTCATACACTATATTCTCCACTGATACGCCATATCCAGTACATTATTTTCAGTAGGCCAGCAACAGATTAAGGAATACGCCCACTTTTGACAGTTTTGTCTGTGATTATGCCGTACTTAAGACGTAGAAGACGGGAATTTAAGGAGTGAAAAGAAAGCTGGCCCACCATAATTATCTCAGGACAGAAATCTTCTTACCATACATCTTGCCCTCATCTGAAAGTATGATCTTTCTCCTCCCGCATGGAGGGTAGATGGCCAGCGCTTCTTGAAAGCTCTGCTCGATGTCTGGACTCCAGACGCCTTCAGGGTCGCCGTCCAATCCACGGTCAGCCCCATCTGCCAGTCCCTCTCCGTTCCCGCTCTCCTCCTGCGCCCCATCAGGGCTGCTTCGGCAACTCCACTCCGACGCAATGATGACGGTTCCAGCTACACACTCACCTGCAGCACACAGCACATGAAATGTCGTTATGATAATTATTAGAGCGTTTTCTACTGGGGGAAATGGGCTAAAAATGTGTGTTTTTGCAACAACATCTGTTAGATTTAGCGTGATGGACGCGAGTCGTTTATGATTGGTGTTCATTTAAAACCTAATTATATCATAAACAGCATAGAGGGGGAAAAAAATGACAATTTAGAATGAGTTTTCCCTTCACATTAAGAACATCTGAGTAGAATATACCACAATACCAGAGAAAAGAGAAGTAATTATTTTTGAAGGGGGTAAATTTAGACTAAAAGAGCCTGCAATCAGCAAGGTTTACAGCAGTGGAAGTAATAGTCCATGACTGGTTTGAAAACGCAATCAAAGTTAAAAAAGAATATCTTAAAATAAATCTGAATATACAAACTGAAAATGTTCCATGTACAAGTAAAAGCAAAAAAAAAAGTCATGGTAAAGAGGATTCTCCTTCTAGACCACAGCACAAACCAGCAGTGAGAATTACTGCTAACATTAACAGCTGCAGAAAAATCTAAGGATTTACATAAAGAAAGGAAAAACTGTCCCATATATATATATATATATATATATATATATATATATATATATATATATAAAAATCCTTAGATTTTTCTGCAGCTGTTAATGTTTTAGTCTTTTTTTGTAAGGTACAAATTTCAATCAGGTTTTTAAGTCTGTTCAAAAACCAAAGCTGTCCTTGACTGGATTTTGCCGTTTGCGGGACAAAATGTGGAAAAACGACATCAGGGCACAATTATTGACTCAGCAATGGCACGGGCACAGATCGCAATAGATGATTTTTCAAGCAGAAGTTGTCAGCAAAAACCTGTGAGCTTAATTTGGAGAAAACTGTTTGAAATTTGATGAGGCTTAATAAGTCCAAACATATTATTATTGGTTTGGTTTGTTGAAACAAACACTATGTGGTTCAAGAGCACATACAGCAACTATAACAGGACTTACTGACTTTTTTCAGATCAAATCTAACTTATCCTACTCTAGATTTAACTAATGTTTGTGATGGTTATCAGTCTAATCTGCCAATATTTTCTGAACATTCAATAAGCTAATGATTATTTTAATCAATCTCTGCTTGTTGGGGTGTAACCCCTACGCCTGTGTCAGTGCGTGTTTTACTTATAGATGAAATGAGAAATAAATTGTTGACCAAAACTGGACGATTTTTAGCTCGACTGGACCTGAATGGTGGACGATCACTCAGAAACTTAAAAATCTGATCTTCATTTTGGTCAGTGAAGGCACCATACGTATGCTCTAACAACGCATTTCAAATTTCAAAGACTCCCAGTTTAATTTTCAGCATCAGTGGGGTGTCTGTGGTTCGTTCAGGCCGGGAAAGAGAGAGCCGTTCTTTCAGAGAGTAACAGAAAGGCTGGAAGGAGAGCGTGAAAGTTGCTCTGTTTTCTTGGATTGTGCTTTGAACCTCAATCAAGGACACTGCTGGATTTGGAAATGCTGGTAATTTATAAATGTCAAGATTAAGGTCAGCAGCACACACATCTGCGTGCAAGTAAACAAAACCTTTTTGGATATGTAGCCTGTTGGATGAATCCTACCAGGAGGGTCAGTTAAATAGAAAAACTCAAATAAAAGATATTTTGACAGATAAGTTACGACGTCAACAAGTATGACAAATGTCTTGAGGGGCTGCAAATACTTTCAAACTTCGCTGTGAGTAAAATCAGTTTCATAGTTATTTGCTACTTCCTTAGTGAGAACTAACAGAAAGAAAGTAGGGCATGAAGACTAGACTTTAAGAAAAGAAAAAAAAAATCATGGAACGGTTTAGTTTTCACCAAAATACATTCAAGACATGCTGTCATAGCAACCTTCCAGCAAGTCTTCTGGTTCAAATCTACTCTACATCACCAGAATCAGAACCAAACAGAGAAGCAGCATTCAGTTTTTCATGCTCCACTAATATGGAATAAACCTTCAGAAAACTGTCCTGAAACCCATTTGCTTATAATATTACATGAAGCATCTATAGTCCAACTTTTCTTTCTTTCCCTTTAGTGTGTCAATGAAATAAACTCATGTTTTTTCATGTTTTGCACTTTGAACTGTCTTGTTGTTGACATGTGCTACACAAATAATCTTGCCCTGCCAAGACCTAAAAGGCAAAACAATTTCAGGATAACCACTCAGTAATGGTTTACTACAAGGTTCAGGACGTGCAGACGTATTAACAACGTTTCCACACCGAGTTGTTATGGCTAATGAAATTAGAAAAAAAAATAAAAAATAAAGACAAATTCTAACTCGATAAACACTGACAAAACCAGATTTTGTTCAGATAGTTGTCTTAGAGAACACTGTTTGAAATAAATTGCACTCTCTCATCAAAAGGATGTCCCAAGTCTCCTTTGAATACAGACGCACATTTACAATGTGAAAGCTGCTGGATGTGTAATGCTTTCCAGATTGGTGCAAAAATGATCCCAACCACAAAACAACCCCAGAGCATCAGTGTGGTCTCTGAACTTCCCCTGCTGTGTTGGGCTCATAGTATACACTGTGCTTACAGACTCCCCAGATTCAGCCTCTGCTGAAAGGGTCGAATTGTCTCCACAGCGATCAGACATAACCGACTGAATGCATTAAAAAGATTTAATGTGTGATATGCAAGCAACTCCCAAGATGTTTCACATGCATCCTTTTTTCCTCTTTGTATTGACGATTACGTGGCGACTGTGGCTGTGTTGGTACAGTAGTTGTCTTGCGATCGGAAGGTTGTAGGTTCAATTCCAGCTTCCTCCTAACATTTAATCCCAAATTGTCAACAGATCTGCATATTGGTTTGAGTGTGAATGGGTGAAGTGTAAAGCGCTTTGAGTGGTCAAAGTAACTGGAAAAGTGCTATATAAGTTCAGTCCATTTACCATTTAAGCTCCAATACTCCCCCTCAAAAACTAATACATTGTCATTTCTAAAAAAAAAAAAAAAAAAAAAAAAAAAATTAAACCGGGGAGGAGAAGGAATTTAAAAAAACCAAAAAAAAAAAAAAAAACAA
>NW_015112815.1:274034-274775 GCF_001443285.1 Poecilia latipinna
ACTCCCAAACTCCCCCCCAAAAAATAAAACAATGTTATTTTTAAAAAAAAAAAAAAAAAAAAAAAAAAAATTAACACTGGGATGAGAAGAGACTTTAAACATCCAAAGCAAACAAACCAAAACAACAAATAAATTGAATATTAAACAAAATTGCTCTTGAAGACATTTTGTCATCCTGTCTTTGGTAGAAAGAGACAAGCAAAACTTTTCAAACTCGCTTTAATTTATCATGCAGTTAATTAATTTATTGCTTATTGTAACAGGCTTACGTCTGACTAAGCGAAATATTCTGATTTTGTCATCAACTGAGCAACAATTGCTTAAATAAATTATTGACTTAATCTTTTACCACCCTTTAACATTCAGCAATTTCATAGCGTAGCCATAGCCATAGCGTACATCAGGTAGTTTATTTTACCAGCTAACTATAAACTTTACAGAGGTGCACTAATCAATCAGCCAGAGCTCAAAAATAGCCAATTTTAATTTGATCGGCTCTGAAAAAACTCTGCCCGCTTTTGACCAATACATCAATGCAAAACTTGCCATAAATAGAAAAAAAAAAACATTAAAAAAATTGTCATTTGTCTGCTTGATTGAAAACTGCTATCTAAAGAAATGAAATCACTTTTTTTTTAATCTTGGAGAAAAAAATTAGAATGGTGTCATTAAAAAAGCTTTTTTTTTTTTTTTTTTTTTTTTTTTACAACTAGGTTTGATTTACGGATTTATTAAACACTA
>NW_015112815.1:277877-284798 GCF_001443285.1 Poecilia latipinna
AAAAAAAAAAAAAAACTTTTTTTTTTTTTTTGGGGAAAAAAAATAAAAAGGGTTTTTTAAAAAAACTTTTTTTTTTTTTTTTTTTTTTTTTTTTACAACTGATTTGTACGTACGCTTATCTGAAGAATCACAGCCTGAATATCTACAAAAGGCACTGGAGGCGAATATTGTGGCATTATGGTCTGGAGAGGCACATGTGGTTCTGTCGTTTTCATTATAGCTCCCAGTGGCCAAAAGGTCAGCTGTTCAGTGCAGCGAGGAGCCAGTAAAGCACTGAGCTAAATAAAACTATGAGCTCAGCAAACTCTGAAAGGACACATGCACGGTACGGGCTGCCTTCTGCACCAATGGAAGCAGCGGGGGACATGATTACTCAAGCTCTGTTTCATCACAGATTTCATCGGCAACTTCAGATGAGCGCCGCAACAAACCTTGTGGAATCTGGTCATCAAGCCTTTACCAACCACAGATCACAGCGTAAAGAAAATGGAAATCAAGCGTAGTTTCTGTCGTGGCTTGATATACTCACATAGTAGCGAAACTTTCCCAACAACAGCAGCTAGCATGGAGAGGGAAAATAAAGCCGTTTAGCGAAATGTGAGTTGGCAAAACTCAGAAGAAGGAACCATACACATTACATCTGCCCTAAAAGGTTACAAACAACCCATAATTGTGCTACAGTGCAGAAAACGTCACTGTTAGTTTTCTTATTGACTAAGCTGAAGTTGCTAACTCTTTCGAAGTGCTATGCTAGTTTGTTAGCTTAGGGGCTAATCAAACCGTAACAAACTGCAAACTAAGTCCCGAGGACGTTTAAAAGTGATTAGTTACGTGCGATAATGGCTAATCTCAAGCAAGACATACTGTCTGTTAAGCACACGGGACTCTGATTTAGCAAATCCGCGGCGGGAAAATGCAAAATATGTCAAATATCCCAAAACTTCCAGCAAAGGCGAAGCAGCTGCTGCTGCGGCATGAAAAAGTTGCTGCACACAACAAAGAAGGATATCTGGGAGCTGCACTCACCTCACAACGGCTTCCGCGCTCCGCTCTTACAGGGACGAACTTCTTCTCCCCCGTAAAACCCGGTTTCTGCACAACACTTGCTCCGAAATTTAACAGTAATAACAACAGAGTAGAAAAGGTGGAATGTAGATTAAAAATTTGGTATGAAATCAGGGCTCGGGAAGAAAACGCGCAGAGGCGTGGCGTCGAAAACACACGACACGCAAAAGTTTTGTGGCTTCCAGCGCAAACTCCTCCCATGACGGAATGGGAGACTCCTGATTAGAGATGACTTCTGCAGAGGGAGACTGGTGGCGTACTCACTGCAAATTTCCTGCTTGGATTAGTCATCAAGAAAGCGCACGTTAATAACTTTTGATGGTGGAGGAGCAGCAACAGCCAGGGCCGGTCTAAGGTTTTTAAGGGGCCTTAAGCAGAATTTAATTCTGGGGCCCACTTTCAATTTAGATCATTACCACAAGTCACATTCAGAATCACTGTTTTATATTGCACTTGTGTTATCACAAGAGCATTGTGTATTTAGCAAAATGTAAGAGGCAAAAATCAAATTCCATAAACTGACCATCCAGTAAAATGTGTTTTGATTGACATCTTCATCATTTGATTTATTAGTCAATAAATCAACCAAAATTTGGACAAAGTCCCAATGTAGTCCAGAGAAAATATCAAATGTGATTTCAATGTTTTCAAGATGTGAGTCATTATGGAAAGAGAAAGTGTGTGTATGAAATGTTTTAGTATTTTTAGTCATCCATTGTGTAAATATGTTTACTTTCTATCCTTCCTTCTTTGTGTTAGGGTAACCCTCCCTTTGCTGTCTCTTATCTCACTTCATTTCTTGTGTCCCCTCCTCATTTCCTTCCTTCCATTCTTTTCTGCCTTTTGTGTCTTTCCTACCTTATCTGTGTCCTTCATTCTCCTCTTCCTTACATCACCCTGTAATTATGTCATCTCAACCATCCTTCCTTCCTTCTTTATTTCTTCCTTCCTTCATTCCTTGTGAAATGCATACTTTCCTTCATTGTGCCCATATGTCAAACCTTTCCACTGCAGAAATTACTGCCATTAGTTGGTAGTTATGTTTATATTTTATTTTATTTTATTGTGATGGTAATGAAATTGGTATTCTTAGAAGCAAGAAAGCAAATATGTAAACCTATTGAAATAAATTATTTATGTAATAGCAAAAAGACAAATCATGGGTGTTCGTTTTTTAAAGTCATATTTTCTCCATGTTATTCATACATTAATAAATTTCTGAATTCCAAAGTAAATATTTAATTCAACATATAAATATGTAACTTTCAAATTAAAAAATATTTAGCAAGTTAAATATTTAGTTTGTAAATTAAATGTTTAGTTCCCTAATAAATATTACATTTGGAACTATTTTGTTTGAAAACTCAATGTGTAGCCCCAAGCTAAATGCTTATTTAGTAAAAAAAATATTTAGATTCAAGTTAAATATTTAATTTTGCTAAATGCACATTTTGTTCAAAATGAAATATTTGTTTTCCAAATTAAATATTAGTTAGGTAACTAGATATTTAGGTTGCTAGCTACATGTTTAGCTCATAGCTAAATACTTAGCTTTCTTGCTAAATGTATAGGTAGCAAACTAAATATTGAGTTTGGAAAATAAGTGTTCAGTTTGAAAATTAAACGTTTAATTTGGAAAATAATATTTAATTTCAAACTAAGTATATTATTTAGCAAAATAGATATCGAATTCAGGACTAAATATTTAGTTAGCAAAACAAATATATAATTTGGAGCTAAGTATTTAGCTAAAACTTATACATTTAGTTGGAAACTAAATATTTCATTTGAAAGATACATATTTAGTTTGTAAGATAAATATTTTTATCAAGTGCCCTTGGGTGCCCCTTGCTGATATGGGGTCCCTAAGTTTGCTTTAACCTTTTGGCTGTCTGGGGTTGAATCTCTCTCTTCTGTGTCCTTTGTATTAAACTTGTTTGTGAAAGGGGCATAAATGAAAAACATCAGTGGTTAAGACACCTGTTATCATTTAATTCCTTCTGTGTGTCAGATTTTCTTCCAGCAAGCTAAACATCCTTCTTGTCTTCTAAAGTGGTGTTGATTTGTATTTCTTATAGTTTTCAGAAGGTCTTCAGATATTTTGTTTTAATTTTGGCTGCTTTGTTACTCACTTTACTCACTGGATACAAAATGGATGACAAAGCAGTCCAAAGTAAGAGAAAACTCTGAACACCTCAAAAAAGTCTGGAAGAAAGATTAATTTAATAGAAACGTTTATAGATTATTTTGTAGTACACAATTTAATTTCTTGATCAGATGACCATAAATAGGAATCACAATTTTTTTAAGAATTGTTTTTGGCTCTAGTGGCCTTTACTTCACAGAAGATTGACAGGAAGTTGGGTTATGAGAGAGGGGAGAAGACATGTGGCAAAGGTCATTAAGCCAGGACTCGAACCTGCGAGAGCTGTATCAATCACTGAGGCCTCCAGCATGATTGCAAGCTTTACCCCCTGTGCCTCCGCCACAATCCAGGCATCACTAACGTTTTACAATAAATTTTTGCACAAGCCAAAATGAAATCACCATTAAACTCATGTAGACATATTCACAAAAACTGAGCACTTCTAATCTACAGTTTGATATCTAGCATGCTTATTGGTCTGTATCTAAGAACATCAAAATTAGTCAAAGTGATTTAAATGCAGAATATGTAACATTAACTTTCCAAATCCCTATATGAACCTTGCATGTGTCCTTAATGTTAATGTGATTTGTAACTCTGGGGTGTAAAAAGTGACTGGTTAGAATCACTTAATCAAACTTGGAGATAACCTGTGAATAATCTTTAGTAATTTCTGCACATTTTAAAGTGTGAATAACAACTTTTTGTTTTTATTTTTTTTATTTTTTTTAGAGATTTAGGATGCACGAGTAAAATCAATATTTGTGGCTGTTTTAATTTTTTTTGCAAATAACGAGACTTTTCAGATCACAATTATTTGCTATAATGTAAAAATGTTTTCGCTCGACAGCCTTCACACACATACTGCATAAATCTGACTGACGTCACATATTTATTCTATGTATTATAACGTCTGAACATAAAACAGCTTCAACTCTTCTGAGAAAGCTTTCCACAAAATTTAGGAGTGACTTTATGAAAACTTTTGTCTTTCATAAGAAGCGAAGTCAAACGCTCATGTAGGATGAGAAATTCTTGGCTAACAGTCTCCATATTAATTTATACCAGAGGTGCTCAGAGTTGAGGTCAAGTTAAGTTTTTCCATAAAAAAAACTTGCTTGAACAGCAATACGCTTATGCTGGAATTAGATTGCAAGAATATTTGGTAGTGACTGAAGTGCCACTTTGATGCCACTGCCACAGTTTGAACTCTGCCCTCCTGGGAAAGGGATTGGCACAACTGAAATCAATAATTTGTACGGGCGCATGAATAATTTTGTCAAATAACGGGCATTTGTGCCACAATGACGCACATTTACTAATTAAGCTGGGTTTCAGAAATGCTTCATTAATAAGGAATGAATCACATTGTTGACAAACCAAGACATAGTTCATATAATAAGCTTGACTCTGCTGGTGGCTGACATGTAGAAGCTTGTCTGAAACTGAACTTGCCTTTACAGACAATTCCAGGAAGCAAGGTTCTTCGAGACCTTAAAACAGACCTTTATCGTTGGAGTATTCCTGTAAAACACGCCCGATTAACTTTCCAGAACTGCACAAGAATAAACTGTGGCTTGCTCTTTTCTAATGAAATCCCACTTGTGAATGTACTTTGAAAATGTTAAGCAGTTTTAAGGTGAGGAATTTTTTATTTATTTTCTATTAAACTACACCCTTTCAGACACAAAAGGAAGAGAGGGTTAAATGGGAATTATGTTGGTTTTATTCAACTCCTTTTCTGCCCATTTGCAGTAAAGTACTTCATTTGGTGAGCACTGTTTGGTCATTTGATGACAACAATAGAAAGCAATAGAAAATTATAGCGTCAGTATTCATAATACCATTAAAGAGAAGTGTAATTCAATACCTATTGGTTCACATTTATTTTATGTCCAGTTTCTTAAGTTGTGTGAACCTAGTTTGAACATTTTTATTTCAGTTTTTAAAATTACAGTGAAAGCATCATTTTCCGTAGTATCAGAATCAATTCGTACTTAATTCAGACTGGAGTATAATTGTAAGAATAAACTGTTGTTACAAGTTATAAGTTACAAACTGCATTTACATAACTTAGTCACTAGGTGGCGGACTTCATCTTCTACATTCACCAAAAGACCTTTTACCAGCCAAGGTACAATGTAAAGTTCTAATTTTTGCCTATTTGTTTTTGAATAACCAAAACGACACGAGTCTGGTACGTTTGAGTTTAATCCAAGAAAGAAAAAAAAAAAAAAACCTTTTTGGTTGATGACATTCGTTATAAAAACAGTTTCATTTATATGTCTGTGTCGGTGAAGCAATAACAAGGGAAAAAAAAAAAACACAGAACACCTGTTGAACCGCTTCTACGCAAACCTATTTTGACGTCTTCTTTTTTGTGTGTTCAATTGGAGGTTAGATGCCAACCAGATGTTTTTACGCAGTCACGCGCTTAAATCCTCGTCGTTTTTTTCTTCCTACGGCAGCGAACCACCAAAGGTAAGCGGACGCCGTTTTGCTTTTTGATTTAACATTTGCAAACATCAGGATTTGACTGAAATATCATAGCATTCACGGTCTAATTTGTAAATGCTTGTTGTTTTGAATTCTCTATGTTACATTTGCTGTTTATTTATCAAATTATCTATTTAGTAAACAAATTAAAACCCTCGCATTTGAGTTCATTCAAACTGCAGACATATGATAGCGGGAAAAAAAGAAGAAAAAAGTTACATCTCAATAATCTCGGTCTCACTGAAACCTTATTGATATGTGAATATGAAAAGTTGAGGGCCGCACGTGGAGCAGAGCAAATTTGTGAGTCCTCGACAGGTCTGTCCCACATCCGATTCCTGGCCTCAGGCCGTTTACTGACTCATTTTTCAAAAACAAACAGTTACAGGAGTTTGCATATTGCATCCCTGGTATTCCTTCTCTGACTTACCATAAGGTGACAATAAAGTGGTATCTTTTTAGGATTATGCTGTACGTTTTAAACGGGAATGAATAATTAATTGCTGTCTAGCTAATACGGACATGCTAATTATTTTCTGTCTTATTGCCCTCTCCCTTTTTCAGCCCCTTACACTTCTGACTGTGTACGGAGTTAGATTATGTGCCAGTGAATTCGCCTGAATTGTATTGGAGCTGCGGATTAAGCTGGAACGTGTGTAACTGAATTTAAATCCATCTACCTGTAGTTGAATTGTGTTGGCTTAATCTGATAATGTATTAATAGATATGACGTGGACTTCTTATAAAGTGCCGTGAATTGGGTTTGGAGCTATATAAATAAACTGCATTTAAGGGAAAGAGCCGGAGCTCACCCTAAAAGGAAAAGAAAACATTACCACGGTATCACACCAACTATTCATCACCAAGTAGGGTTCAGCATATCAGTAACAAAACATTATGCCTGAGTAGTACTTGGTAGTGTCCACCTGTATCTTGATATTTCTCTTTTTAGTTGTCAGACGCTTACTAGAAATCCAAGAATAATATTGAATTTAAATAAATATAGCTATTTAAAGATCCAGAAAAAATAAAATTATATATATATATATATATATATATATATATATATAATTTAATTTAAATAAATATAGCTATTTAAAGATCCAGAAAAAAAATAATATATATATATATATATATATATATATATATTTTTTTTTTTTTTTTTTTTTTTTTTTTTTTTTTTTTTTTTTAAAAAATTTTTTTTTTTTATATTT
>NW_015112815.1:287984-300183 GCF_001443285.1 Poecilia latipinna
GGATCTTTAAATAGCTATATTTATTTAAATTCAATATTATTCTTAAATTTGACTTGATAACAGGAAAAACAAGACTGGGAACGTGTCCCTGTATGAACTGGTTGTGAGCACTAAAACACATTGTTATCACATGCAGCTATTAGAGCCATTTACAGACATCACAGACGGTGGGACAGCTCTTTCAAACTCCACACGCCATCTTTCCCTCATCAAAGACGAATGCTTTCTTCTCGTGTGTGTGTGTGTGTGTGTGTGTGTGTGTGTGTGTGTGTTGGTTTAAAGTCAAATGATAGCTGTGCTCCCAGTGCACATCTGCCCGTGCAACGTTACAGTACAGTTTAGCTGTGACTATATTTGTCCTCTCTCTTCCTTCTCTTCCTGGCAGGGGGACAGCGAAGTCGAGAGCTGGAGAGGTGCCAAAAGAGGCCGGCCTGCCGTGCAGCTGAAACTTTTACAAGCCAAGCAGGAAGAGACACAGGGAGCAATCGAAACAGAAAAGAAGAAGAAAAGTGAGACAGACATCTGGACCCTTTTCTTTTTCATATATATATCCTTGTGTCCATCTCTCCCTCTACCTTCTTATTTCTTGTTGAAGCCAAACTATATTTGCTCTTCTTCATTGGCGGGTGTAGGTGGGGGTAAAAGTAGGGCTCGAGGACAGGACTGGGAAGGGGAGTAGATATAGGAGGGTGTGTGTCGTGGGGGTGCGGGGGAGCTCTCTGAGGGGTTTGGATTGGGGTGGGATCTTGGGTTCAGAGGGTTCAGCTGAGGAGAGAAATAAATTCATAAACAACAAAGGAGACGTGACGTCATGTCGAGGGGCCGTCCAACCTGCTGGCTGAATCTCTGCTTCCACGGAAGAGCCGGATCGTTCACACCACGTGTGTTTGCGTGTGTGTACTGTATGTGTGTACTGTCTGTGTGTGTGCGTGGCCTTTGTGCTATCTTCCAGAAAAGTCTTGTGGACTTTGAGCAAAGAAGCTGGAGTTGGATGGCAGGGTTTTGTGTCTGCAGTGAGCGATCCGGGACAAGGGGAAGCCTTCCAATACTTTGCTTGCGTCTCATTCAGTCCGTTTCTAGGACTATTTATCCAGCAGCTGCAATAAGGAATTAGCCGTTCTATGTTTTATAGAAGCAAGATTTACTTTTTTCTCTTCAAATAGTCAATAGTAAGTTGGGGGAAAAAAAAATTGCAATTAAAATTTTTAAAAATATTGATTTTTACTTTAGAATCGACTCCAGCATCTTCAAAATGATACAAGCTCAGAGGTGAGCTCTGATTGGTTGGCTTGTCTCGGGACAGCAGCTCAAACGCCAGTGATTGGCTGCAATAGATAAGGTTGGCCATGTATGAGTAAACTGATTTCCTCTTTTAATGATTGACATAATACAGTATCTTCAAAGTGCTGATTGCTGTTCCGCTCACATTGATGCAAGAAGGGAAACAGAGATGTAGGAATTTGCCAAGGACCAAAAGAAGAAGGGAGAAAAAAAGTGAAATTCCTCGGAATATCCTTCCTGCTTGCCCACCAATTCAGTTTCTCAAACACCTCAAAATTCCTCCCCCCTCTCTTCTGGGCTCAGATGGAGGAGAGAGACTGAAAGAAGAGGGCAGAACTGGGGTTCTGGACAGAGACTGATCAGAGTATTTTTTTTTTTCTATTTATTTTAATTTCCTGACTGTGAAAATGTGTCGAGATGCAGCGAGATGGCAGAAATGTCTGGACGCGCTGGTGTCGCACTCCCCACGTGCTTCCTGATGTCGGATGATTAACATGCAAATGTCCGCAAGTTCTCCTCGCTGCTGGCTCGCTGCTTTGTGTCACTGTGTCTGCTCATGACAGTTCATGCTTCCTCTCCCTCTCTTTTTCTTCTTTTTTTTTTTTTTCTCGTGGCACACTGTCTTTCTTAACTCCTCCTTCCTCTCTCTCTTCCTCGTCTCACTACAGCATGTCCCCTCCCTTCCTTCTTCAATGTCCTCCCCACAACGCAACCCCCCGCCGCCCAATTCCGCCCTCCCTTTTCTCCGCTTCCCTCTTGGCAGAGGTGCCAAAGTGGGCAGGCAGACCGAGGCAAACGCATCACGGGGCAGAGCAGAGGGCGAACCAAAAGCTGGCTAATTGATCATGTGTGTGTTTGTGTTTTGGTCTGCCCTCGCTCTCTTTCTGTATGTGTCTGTTCCCAAGTTAGACTCCGGTTTGGTGACACGCTGCTGCAAGTAAGGTGGGTCTTTGATTTTTAAGCTCTTCTCCTCCTTGCTGTGTACACAGTGTTTGATATTCTGATTTGTGCATTTTTAATTTTTTTTTTTTTTTTTTGGTTACAGGGCTGTGTGAGAGCAGACGTCCCTCTGTTACTCTCTGTACGGACGGACGTACTCACGCCAGTAGGAGGGGATTGTGGGAAAGGGGGTGTAGCTCTCAGAGGGTGCGCTCTACTCCTCTCGCTTCCCTTCTTCCCGCCATCACGGCCCTCTTTTCAGCCAGTCGTCCGGCCAAGCCAGCCCGTCCGCCCGCCCGCCTCACCACATACAGGCCTCAGGTATTTTTTTTTTTTTTTTTTTTTGCCTCGATCCCTGCGACAACCTCTTCTCGTCTTGCTTACTGTCCTGCAACATATCTCCTGCAGTTATCTCTCACCTTCTTCTCTGCTCTCCATCACGGTCTTCCTCCCGTAAAACGTGTTTGCCGTCGCTGGTTGCCACGCCGCACCGTGCTCGCCACCATTTTGGCTAAATGGACGTAGCGAGAGAAACTTTTCCTTCAGCTCAGAGTTCAACTCCCTGCTGACCATCCTTTTACTACTCCTTACTTTGTCTCCTCTTCCTCCTCCCTCCCCATTGCTCCAGCAGGCTCTGACAGGACGGTACACAGTCTCTTTGTGGTTGTCTGTATCTGAACAGGTGTCTGTTTGGAGACTGGCGTTAGGAATGCCAGGCCGTCTTCGTCACATCTGACCCAAGAGGGTCGACTCAGCTAGACAGCCCCGGTCAGTAAAAGTTAACCGCTGATCAACCAGTGGAAAATCTCGTTCCTCTGCGCCATTTTGATAGCTAGCACAAAAATAATGACCCTGCAAATTATTCCACTGCAAACTCGCGTGCACTGTCTCATTGGTACTACCGAGAAGTGGCACCGGACTCAACGACACGTGCATTTGTGCAAACATTAGTTTAGTTTTATCTCTCCAAAATGCAGGGGTGTGGCAATTCGCTAAAGGTCGGGTGATTGTCCTGAAACATTAACTCGCAGTCGATAACATATAAATATCTATGACACGGTGACAGTTGAGGGGAAACCGGCAGTAACGGGAATGAGTTCAAGCAAACAGTCGGTGCTGGTATGTCATAAAGACTTCGAGTTCTTCTTTTTAGTTGTCAACTGTAAAGCAAAAAGATCATCTGCTCTCATGCTGAAAAAAAATATCCTTTATACACGAAGAGTCATCTTTGTTTGCCTACTTCCTATAAATAGCCAAGAGATTAATGTTTAACTACTAAGAACACCAAGAAACGTCAGACACCAGTATAAGCTAAAAACATGCAAATACAGATGTTACTTTTGACTTTGAGAGAACAGAAGAAGTGAATTAACAAACAGCTTTCCTAAGCTTACTTGTCGAACTATAATGAAGTATCGGCATGCAAAGTTTGGACTGTATTTGAATATCTTATTACCTTACTGTATCTAGGTCTAAATAGGGGTTGGCGTTAAAATGGCGCCTACGTGCCACGTGTAAACATGAGCAGACCCTTTCAACATGCCCCTCACAATTCGTGGTTAAGCTGTTACCAGTTTCTTTTTCATCAGGCTTTGCCATTTCACTTTGCTTTGCAATAATTTATGCCGCAAACTAACGCTCGCAAATGTTAGCTAATCAATAAAAGAAACACTTTCATCGGGGTAACTGATAGAAGAGGATAATTTACAAAAAGTAGTTTGAGGAAAAAATAGAGAACAAGAGTTACAGTAGAGAGGCAGAAAGAGAGAGGTAGGAGTGGGAGAGCTCTTTCCCCGCCCCTCTCTTATCCTCAGATGAACTTATCGTGTTGCCTCATAATGTTTCTGAGCTTTTTTTTTTCTCCTAGAGGCAGTCAGGCTAACTTCCTGCATTCAGCCTCGGCTCAGTTGATTGGCTGATATCTTGGCTGACCGGCCACAGTTTGCAGCGAGGCAACAGGAAGTTTCTCTTCTCATGCAGGAAGCTGCAGCTGTTTCATCCTGACATACACCACTTTGCACTTTTGCACGCTTCTGAAAAAAAAAAAAAAAACAGAAACATGCACGCAAATGCACACACCCATTCTGAAAAGGAATACCTGTGTATATGTGCATTGTATACATATCTGTGTGTATGTATCGAGGCTGCATGTGCATGCATGTTTATAGAATTTGTAAATGCTTTAACATGTAGGCGTGTAATGACAAGTCAGATAAACACCGTTAGGCATCAGAAACATTTGAAACCACGGTAACGCCACATCTAAATGGGGGAAAAATGTAAAAAATTGAAAACCCTGAGAGAGGAAGGGAAGTGTAAATGGAGAAAACTAAAGTATTAAATGTTTTTAAAAGTTCTGATGTGTAAAGAAAGAAAGAAGCTTTTAAAGAATCAGCAAACTGTTGTCAGATGGTATTTATGGTATGATTAGATGGCCATTTATTCTTTATTAAATTTTGGGACATGTGCCTTAACCTACTTTAAACATTTTAGTGTATATTTACTAAATATTTGAATTAACTGTCACTAAGCCAAGTTATTAATAGACATTATGTTTTTCCACTCTAAATGACCTTTGTGAGATTTCAATATTTTTCACATTGTGAAAAATACCACAATTTCATGGTATAAGCTCAGTGTTTTAAAGCTAAAACATGTCACTTCACACATTTTAATTATAAACTGAACTCTAATCTGTTCAGTTATGGGTGGGACCTCTTTAAGCCTCAATGTCCATGTTTTCTGCATCCATAAACATTTCCAAACCGCCACATTTGTCTACTTTAGCAGCAATAAAAATGTGGATTAGTCTTCAATCCACCAGACGATCGGCAGCCAACAGACTGCATTACTCTTTGATCCGTACAGAAAAATAGTGTAAAATTTGGTTATTACCCAACATTTTAAACACAATCTTTTTTTTTTTTTTTTGTCAAACTCAAAGTTGTCTTAAGAAGCGCCATGTAGCTCGCAAACTCTTGGTGGACTAACTAACAATTTTCATTTACAAAACCAGCATTCTGGGGACTGTTTTGAAAACCAAAATGTAATAGAGTGACAAGGTATGAATAATTCGTAAGCAATGTGATAATATCAAAACTGGTTTACTGTTAGCCACTAAGAATGCTAATGGTAGCTTCATCTACTGCAGAGCTTTTTATTGTTGGTAAACTGTCTTCTATCAAATCTTGACAGTTGTGTAGCTTCGGTTCAAAGGTCATTTAGAGATGAAAAACATAAATTGAATAATGGCACTTTGAACAGGAACTCTTTGCAACTTGATAACATATACAATCTTTATTCTATTTAAAAAAAATACATGAGTATTGTGTTCCTAACGTTCTAGTATAAGAAACAGCTTAGACTGAAACAGACACAAACTTGGACTGAAATATTTCACACTGATTACAGACTGTCCAGAACGCAATTTGTAATCTGAGAAACCTTTATTCTGTTTTGAAATAAAATCTTTATTCTTAATTTACAAATAACAAACTACAATATGTCCATGCCTTATTCTTGTTATTCAGATATTTTAAGTAGACTTGTCATCATCAGCTGGATGTTTCACTCACCCTATTAGAGTTCGGCATTTTGATATCTTGACTTCAACAAAAATGAGAAAACATACCTGTTGAATTTATTTTGCAGGATATTGTACTTTGCTATTCTGCTTTTTACAGAGTAATTACTCCAACAATTACATTTAGTTCATTTATATAGAAACCTTCACAAAAAATGTAATATAGAGGCAATTTACAAAAACAAAAACAAACAAACAAACAAACAAAAAACAGCTTTATAGATGGTAATAAATAGTCAGTTCTATCATTAAAACACATTTAAAGTCACTTATAGACATTTAAAATTGACCGGTAATAAAACAGTGCAGGCAGGTTAAATTTATTATGACAGTTGGTAAGACCTTTTGTCTTACCAACAAGTCTCTGGCTTTGCAGCAATCCCTACTAGGATGCCAGCAGCATAGTTCCTCAGGCTGTCTTCATGGCTGCCATAGCTTGTCGACCGTAGTTCTAAACCAGCGTTGTGATGGGCGTCACAACTTTACTTTTAACTGTCCATTGGTGGTTCAAAGGAGCCTTTTTTTCATAGTGAGTGAAAAGTTCATTAGGCATCTTTCAGCCAGCTATCCAGCAGTGCAGAGCAACACGTGGCAGGGACAATGGTTTGTTATTCCATACTCCATACAGCTGGAAAAACTCTGATCACTCCAAATACTTTAAATAGGTCGAAATGTGTGACGGACATTTGAGCTGTATCGTTTTAAAATAATTGGTTATCTACTGGCGTACAAAAAGCTCAAGATATTTAAATATATCGCCTATAGTTTTAGTAAACCTGGCACTGTTGTTGGACTGAAAGCAGAGTTGTGAATACATTTTTGTTGTCATGACTATTTTATATTTTTAATATATTTTTTTTATGTGTTCCAGTTTTTTTTTGTTTTTTTTTTCCTTTGGTTGCTTAAACTAACACACCACAAAACCGACATGATTCTTTTGTGGTATTTGGGAATAACGAAGCGCTTAAAAATATATAACATTTTCCTTGAAAGTCCATAAATTTTCCTGCCTTATGGGAGGCCTAATGTGCTTCCCACTGTCATATTTTTATCTCTTGCTGACGTCTCCGTCCAGCTTTTTCATCTGTATAATTATACGTAGTCGTATGCGGAAGAATCTAATAAAATTAGCTAGTAAAGCAGTAGCTCCTTAAATGCATGCAGATGAGGCAACTGGCCTGTTTGTTTTTGTGTAAGCAAATGCATATGGCCTTACACCCATGTATGTACATACACATACATATGAGCCCGAGTCGTGTGAGTGCTTAGCCGGGTTGATGAGGATATAAAGAACATCAAAGCGGGCGCCACGCCAGGTAGCATGGAGGAGGCTCAGAGCACGCATCCTTCGTTCTTGAGTGTAGGAGTGAGGCCTTCTTTGGAAGGGTAGGAAGATGAAATATGCTGGTTTGACAAATTCTCTGTAGCATTTTTTTTTTAAATAGAAGATCAGAGAACCTGGCTGGTGTGAATTAAGACATCCGTATGCATTTCTATAACAGAGAGATTTCTTCATCCTTCCATCTATTGTGTGGCATGCTTCCTCTGCCAACACCAGCTCCCCCACTGAGCCTCCTCCTCTTTTTCTTTTTTTTTTTTTTGCCCACCACCTCCTTACTCCTTATTGAAATTCTGCCTGGCACAGAGACGCTGCCCATTCTTGGCACAAAGCTCAGAGAGAGAGAGAGAGATGGAGAGAGGCAGAGAGTGGGAAGGAAAAAACACACACACAAGAACCTGCACCAATCGACGGGTCCCCCCCCCTTTCTTTCTCCTCCTCCTCCTCCTCCTCCTCCTCCTCAGTGGCGTCTCTGTGCCAAGCATTCATCCCGTGTCGTGGACGAAGGGACCAGGCAAGTCAGTAGGTATTTCCTTGCCTCTGCTTCCTGTAATAATCCGCTCCAAAATTGAGGAGTTTTCTTGGCAGCTGAATCTTCTGCGAGCACGTTTTTTTTTTTTTTTTTTTGAGAGAGAGAGAGGGGTGGTTACTAATTCATTTGTATATTAGTTGAGGAGTACATCTTAAATCCTACCTCCAGGGGGTGAGAGGAAGCTAAGGCCTTTTGTTTCCATGATATTTACTGAATTTTGCATGTATTTCTATTGAAGAGACGTTTTTTTTTTTGTTGTTTTTTAAACTGTGTTTGAACATAAGGAATAATTCTAATTGAATCTTCGAGATTGTATAATGGGCAGATAAACAGAGGCGAGTTCGTTTAGCGCCAGTTGTAAAAGCAAACATTTCTAATTATGAAATAAAAGTAAAGAAAGGGATGGAAATGACTTGCAACAGAAATCTTTTACCAGGATTTTGTTTCTGTTCTATCAGATTGTTATAACTTACAAGCAAAGCTTTAATCTTTTTTGCTCAAAAAGCAACTTGTTGACTTTGAAGATATGGAAAGCTATCTGCTGAGAAGATCCAAAGAGAAACGAATAAGAGTAGTAAGTCGTGCAGCTTTAAAAAAAAAAAAAGAAAAAAAAAAACTTGTGTCTGTCATCCAAAGACAAATGATTGCGCTGAAACAGGAAATTGTCTGCAGAAAAACATTTCATTCTGTCACAGCAGAGTGCTGTTATCAGAGGGCAAGGGGGCAAAGATTCATGGTCCTTGGCTCACTCCTATTGCAAGCTTGAAGACTTGTAGCTTTTATTCTGCAGCAACAGATGCAAAGACAGTCAGATGGACAGATGAGATTTATACATTTCGTCCCTCTCTCTTGTCTGAGACCCTGCCCAGCTGCCCAGACGGGCTTTAGGGGGGCATTTATTCTGTAGCTGCTGACAGAACATGATTTACCTCAGCTGAGCCGGGCATGCCCTCCTTCTCTTATGTGGCTTAGAAAATGTTTATAGTCTCAGAAGAGCTCGCGTGACAGACAAGCTCCGGCCTTTACTTACCTTCTAGCCTTTCCCTTCCTAGAATGGGACAGCAATTATTGGCAGTTTAACCCACAAGCATTTAATGTTTAGAATCAATTTATTTGACTAATTTTCCCCCCAAATAATCTGTTTGAGTTCCTCTCCAAGCCGTCTAGTCAGGGGGATCGTTCTTGGCAAGCAAACACAGTTCATAGATCTTCTACTAGCTCTGTGGCAGAGGTGGGCATCACGCCAGTTCCCTCACCACCACCCCCTCCACCCTGCCCCATTTTTTTTTTTTTCGTGTCTGGTCTTCTGTGATCAGGCTAGAGGGGTTTACAGCATACTAACTGCAAACTAGTCTGGACCAAGTCTCAGGGGTTGCGACTGTATGCTAATTTATGCAAGCGGTGCACCTTCTAACTCATTCTGCGTCTTCTGAGGCCCCCGGCCTGGCATTTAGTCTGGTGCTTATTAACTCTTCGGTTGCTGCTGTTTGAATCTGTTGGCATGCTTCGACCCCGATCTCAGCCGAACGAGCCACATGTGAGCACTCCCTTCTCTGTGAACTGTCCAGCTGTCTAACAAGAAATAGTTTCCTCTGCCTCAACGTTCGTGATTGAGCGTGTCGTCTGGGTCGGTTGGCTTCGGCTCACTGCTTGGCACAAGGTTCGTCCTCTGTAACTTGCGATAGAACAGCTGTTCTCTCTTCATTGTGAGGATTGCAGGCTCAGGAATGAAAATGGAGGAGAAGAAGAAAAAACAACAACAAAAAAAAAAAAAACGACACGCAAGGTGGACCTCGTAATGTTTTTAAGCAGACCTAAAATGGCCGAAGCCTTGCAGGACGCCATTTTGTGTTTCCTCGTTGTGTTTTGGGGGGCAGAATCCCAGCTTTGTATTCAATCAGAGACAGCTGGTGGAAGCTGTGTTTGCAGGCATCTGTGTGTGCGTACCTCCGCCTGAGAAGCAGCAGCCACTCCAACGCAGGGATAGCCCCGCTGGAATGAGCTCAGTTTTTGGCAAAACCGGAGAAGGATTCCTGGCAGAGAATCGAACTACTCTCTCTCTCTCTCTGTCTCTCTCTCTTTTTCTTTCCTCGTTCGATCACATGCCAGAGTCTCAGGAAGCTTGTGAGTTGTTTGCTAAGATTTTGCACACTGGCTGTTACTTTCGCATGTCCGTCTACCATTAAATTAGTTATCTGTAATTTATTCCGGTGGGAACAAAGCTACATATTTCTCTTTAGCAACAAAAAAGCTACGCCGATCAGTAAGAACATGTGGCGCTCCTTTGGTTTGTAGTGATTATCGTTTTCTCAGTTTGTCGCTGTCGAAAACTTATCATGAAGCATCATTAGCTCCCAGAAACTGAGATTTTCTAAGAAACTGTTTTTAGGAACCGCCAAGACATTAGTTTCACTCTGTTCCACAAATAAATTGTCTGTCAACATTTCATTGAAGATGAACATTTGTTGAAGTGACGTCCAGCATGATTTTCAAAAATTATTTAATTAACATTCTCTGTCTCTTTCTTTTTCTCTATATCCTTGCAGGAGAGTGACATTTGTGGATCTTTGGTGTGGACGCAGCATAGATTGTGTCCTTGGGGCTGAGGTAGTAGATTGAATAGTTGTGGGGTTCTTTAACCTCTTTTTCAGATAACTATACAATCTACTGTCTTTCCCAAGGAGACAGCTGAGCCAACCAGTCGTCAACTATCGTCTAAAGATGGACAATACTGTTGCCTTGTCAAAATGCATGCAGTAATTGATTTAATATCTATAGAGAGAGGGTTATTTTTATTACTTCCTCAATCAGTTTATGTGCGGTGTGTTTGACTTGGGTTCTGTCAGGGTGAGGTAGTAGGTTGTATAGTTTGGTAGGTGGGACTGCACCCTGCTGAGGTGATAACTATACAGTCTATTGCCTTCCCTGAGGAGTCCACTGAACAGTTCAACACAATCTCTTTGCTGGAGTGCTTTATTATTATTATTATTTTTTTTTACAGACAACATAAAGAATAGGTAAATGTCTTACAGGAGGATTTATATGTATTTTATAGCTTTTTTTGTGTGTGGACAAAAGTTGTTACATGCTTTAAATATGTACATCTCAATAAAACTAGTCTTCTCAAATCAGTTGTCCAGAAGTCACCGAAGCTAAGAAGTTAGTTATTTTTACTCTCTCACATCAACACAAACGCACACACACACACTCTGCAACTCTGATTCTATCTGAACAACAATCATTGAGTTTGTTGATGCATGGTGCCCTCTAGTGGAGCTTTAATAAATTTCTGTCACTAACATAAAGCCAGCATTAAAGCAAGAGTTGCGTATCAAGTTGAATCTTTGTAAACAGTCTTCATGTGTTAAATGTAATAATAGCAGAAATGATTAACGCTATACAATGATAGATTGATGAAATACCACAAACAAGTCTTACACAAACCCTTTTTTTCTGGCTCTGCAAACACACATTTACATTTCTTAATCTAGTCACTTGTTATGGCTTGCTGAATTGACTCATTTCTGGTAAAACAATTGAGCTTCAATGCGAGATGCTTCCATATTTGACCGTAGGCCTTCTGGATCTTGGGGATGCGACAAGCGTAGACCACTGGGTTGACTGCTGAGTTGGCGTGAGACAGGAGGATACCTGCAGGATGATCGGTTTGTTACTAAATCAGTAAATTTATGCAATATATACGGCTGGAATATTTTGGAACAGCAGTTGGTGAGTTTGGTCCATAAACTGGGTCGTTCGCATAAATAAACTGATTGTTGGTGGTCCACATTTATTTCTTTAATATTTTAGTTGATATTGTTGACAAATATAAATGATTTAATAGTTATGGTTCCAGATCTGCTAAATTATAGAGGAAACGACTTCAAGGATTTCTATAAAACAAAGATTGGATGCACAAATCCAATCTTTGGATTGGATTTGTGCAAATCCAATCTGGTGAGGTTTGTTTTAACCTCACCAGACTGCATACTTCTTGTGGCCAGCAACAAACACACGACATACTTCTGGCTGGATATTTGACCACTATTCTTGGCAGGATTTAAATCAGTTGATTTTTCTTCTTTTTTTTTTTTTTACTGTGGACCTGGACTTAAACATACACAGGAGTCTTTAAATAGAGTTCAGCAGCTGCTTTGGGAATCCTAATCTTAGCCTGATGGGTTCATTGTCCTGTTCAAAGCCTACTTGTGTCCCATGTTTCAACATTCTTGCTGCTTTTTCAGGTAACGTTAGTCCTCTTTCATTGCTATTTCACACATTTTGATGTATTAACAAAATAATACACAACAAGATGCAACCACCACTGTACCTGTTTGCAGATGGCACATAATTATTCGTAGGTTTGATCACCTCAGCTTGACTTTTCAAAGCATATGTCCAGTGGTGGGAACTTAAGTACAATTTTCGTGTATCTGTACTTTGCTTAAGTAGATTTAATAATGGGTACTTTCTACTTTTACTCCACTACATTTTACAGTAAGTATCTGTACTTTCTACTTCACTA
>NW_015112815.1:302935-303711 GCF_001443285.1 Poecilia latipinna
ACATTAATTCGATGTCAAAGTCTGAACAATTAGCAAATCAATTTTTTTTTCTAATTCTCTAAGCTAAAGCCAGTGGTGGGAAGTAACGAAGTACAAGTACTTCGTTACTGTACTTAAGTACAGTTTTCGTGTATCTGTACTTTACTTAAGTAGATTTAATAATGGGTACTTTCTACTTTTACTCCACTACATTTTACAGTAAGTATCTGTACTTTCTACTTCACTATATTTCTACAAAGCTGTCGCATTACTCGTTACATCCAAGTCGCGTTGCGCTTTTTGTCTGTTAAAATGTGAAGTTCAGGGATTTAAGTTGGCGCCTTAAAATCCAAGCAATAACGTGACTTGCGTGTCTGTTGTAGCTCCAGACATGCGCAGTGGTTTCCTCTGAGCGGGAGAAGATGTCCGTCTAATCGTCAGTTATATAATAGTGCTGCATAAATCATAAGATATGGCGACATGTAAAATAAGCAGCGCTTCGCTTTCACAGACGGTGGGGACTTCGTCCAACTTTTAGCGTCACTTGGAAGGAAAGCTTAAAGAAAGGTAAGATCTGTGAACGTGAAGCTAGCAAAGCTAGCTGTACTGACTGAGACACGTTGCATTGGCGATGAAAAAAAAGTTGTCACTCATGCGCTGAATTATTGTGTGGAGGTGTTGACTGAGGTGTCGCAAATATGGAACAACGCTGTGACCAAAGTCTGCATTGATATGATATGACATTCAGGAACGATCCGATTCTTCTGGACGGATCTTTGCTGATTAAATTTATTTCA
>NW_015112815.1:304513-318302 GCF_001443285.1 Poecilia latipinna
GCCAGTACTTTTTTACTTTTACCTAAGTACAAATGTTAATGTAGTAGTTTTACTTTTACTTGAGGTGTACTTGTACTTTTACTTAAGTACATTTTTTGAGTACTTTCTCCACCACTGCATATGTCCCTGTGGTCAAGCAACTCAATCTTTGCCTTCAGACGGTATTTGGCTCCCTTTTTCTGAGTGTAAAAATTTAAGCGGTGAAACACTGTAATATCATATTCGCATAGAGTTATACTCATCAATGGACACTAAGAGATTTCCCCAATATAAATACTAATCTCCTTGTTAGGTCTTTACTGAGTTGATTCTGTCTTCCAATTTTTTTTTAAACTACGTTGAGTATTGTTAAACAAATACTGTATTTTTATACTGGCAAATGGAAACTTGCGGCCTGCAGTCAATCCTGGTCAATAACTGGAACTTAAGACCTGTCCTTGTAAAGTTAAAAGACATTCAGTGGAACATAATAAAAGACCAAAATGTAAAGAGCTAGAACCAAACATGTAGAAGCAGGATTCAGTATTTATGCTCCTCTAATCTGGAACTAACTTCCAGAAAACAGCAAAAATCCTGAGAGTTCCTTTAAAGCAAGTCTGAAACCCCATTTGTTCAGAGTTGCTTTTGATTAATAATAATAACTGGAGCCTCATTTAGTTTTAGGCTGGATTGTAAATTCTCTTTATTTTGCCACTGCAGTGTATTGAGTTTTGTTTCTATTATGCAAAGCGCTTTGAGTTGCCTTGATGCTGAAATGTTCTGTACATGATGATGTTAATTAACGGTGATACGTTTAAGCCTGCTGAAATAAATTTGCAGCCTCTGTGGATCACACAAAAGCCACAATAAATGTTAACTTGCGGAAACGATATTGTTCTTCTAAAATTGATTAAAGTCGTTGGCGATGTAACTGACAGCTCCAGTAAAATAAATTACGAAACCCAAAATTAATGTGACATTAGATTATTGTGTGTAAATTTCCCCAAGACACTTGATGTCTGAAGCTGTAAGCACTCACCTCATTGTACATGTGGAGACATTTTAACACCTGTGCAAGGAGTAAGAGAACAACTCTGACCTACCTGTATAAAGTGCTCCCCGGGTCACTGCTTCAGGTCCCTGGAAGAGCAGAAGACAGTTCATGAGGTGCAGAGGGATCCAGCAGAATGCAAACAATGTGAGAACCAGAGCAAGCGAGCAGGCCAGCTTCTTCTCCCGGAGCAGCATGGCCTGTGCTTGAGGGCAGCTGTTCTTCAGACGTTTGTGCAGGCTCCAGAAGATGACGACGTACAGAAATGTCATGACCAACAGAGGGGCCATGATACATCCGAGAAAGTTGAAATAAACCATAAAGGGCAGGGTGATAACTGAGAGGAAGGTGCATTGGGAAGAGCTCGGCAAGGCAGACGACGTGTTGGTGCCAGCGGCAGAGAGGTTGTGCCATCCCAGCAGAGGGGTGAATCCCAGCAGGAAAGAAAGTATCCAACAGACGGACATGGCCAACAGTGTGCGCCTCTGAGTGACGATGGCTTTGTATCTGAAAAAGAGAGAGAGAGAAATAAAAGGAGACAATGAGAAAATTATTCAGGCAATTATTCAGGCAAACTTATAAAGTTGTGAGACTGAGGCCGCCTTTACCTGAAAGGCATGTGCAGCCGCAGGTATCGGTCAATGGCAATAGCCAGCAGTGAGAGGACGGAGGCCTCTGTCAGCACGAGTATAACGCAGCTGAGGAACAGGCACTGGTGAGAGGTCAACTTCACCCAGCCGTCCAGCAGTACAGCCAGAGGCACGGCAGCTGCACCCACCAAAAAGTCTGCAGCAGCCAAGGACACCAAGAAGCAGAAAGTCGGCTCCCGGAGGCAATTGTGGATACCGACAGCCACCGCACACACCACCAACACGTTCCCAAGGCAACATGCCACAGCAATGAGCACTTCCAGCACTGTGTAAGTTACCCAAGCCCAATCAGCCATCACTGCAAATTGACAGCAAACAGTTTCCTTGAAGATATTTCATGCACGAGCGTAATGAACTCAGTAGCAAGAAAAGTCCAGCCTAATCCTTCCTTGTTGTTCAGATTGCGGTTGCAAATGGCTCGAAAGACAGCAAGCAGGGGCCTTTTATATGGGATCGCGTGCACACTTGAAAGCTGACTGACACTCCATGGAGACACCATCTGCATTTCATCAGCAAGTCAAAAATCCTCCTCAAAACTTTGATAAATATATCCCTGGAGCGTGAGAGAAGAGGACTTCTAGATCGGTGGTTCCCAAACTTTTCAGCCATTGAACCAGAAAATGACACGTAGAGATCTGCGTTCCCAAACTGTCACTACTTAAACCAATTAAACAAGAGCACACTGACAAGCAATCACAGTTGTACATTTTCATTAGTTGCTTCAACTGTTTTTAAGCCTCGTTACATTAACATCATGTCCAATTGGCTCCATTTTTAATTTGTTTTAATTTGAGTGGGAATCATTTCAAGAAACCCGACCTGGTGGTTTGAGATCCAAAGTGGGTCCCAGCCTGGTGTTCAGGTAACGATAGGAAATCGTAATTACTCTAAGATATGAACATCAGTCTGCATAAACTAGAAAACAGATTAATTTTACTCAGCAAGCCAAAACTTTGGAAAATCAAAAAAATTAAATAAAATCAGATACTTTGCACATTTTAGCAGTAACTGGCAATTTGGTCCAAAACAACCAACCATTTTCTATATAAATGTTTTGCATTAAATGTGAATTCCCTTGGGTTTAATTTTGATGTGACTTATATTCAATCTGTTTTTAACACCATGTAGTCAGAAGGATGTTAGCGAAGAGAGGGGGAAAAAAAAAATCCAAAAATCACATAAACGACTCGGAAACCATTAGAGGCCATCTAAATATTTTCTGTCTTACCATCTCAAGTATAAACATGTGGAGCGTGCAAAACACTACTGGGACTTCAGGACTTCATCGGGAATCATGTGCTTTGGGTCACATGAGACTTAAATAAAAGTTGTCAGCAACAAACACTTCAAAGGATAAATATGTGGAATAACACATTAGTCTATGATAAAGTGTGTGGCAACGTTAACTCTTAGAAATACCCACAAGGACCCAGAAAAAGCTGCCATCATTTGGTCTATCAGCAGGAAGAAGGACCATATATGTGGCCAAAAAAAAAAAAAAAAATAAATAAAAATAAAAAAAAATATATATATATATATATATATACACACATACAGTATGTGAGGTGATATGGACAACTGGAGCATAACAAAGTGTGACTATCTAAAAATTGTATCAATCATCAATGCGAGATCAGAAAACAACTTTTGGTTTGCAAATTCATGGATGTAACACCAGAAGAAAAGTCACAACACTTATTTTTAAAAGAAACATGAAAATGGTTGAAAATCTCTATGAAGAAACTGAGTTAGTTTGCTATTGGAAACTTTATGACAGTAATTCTTGCCCTGTACACCTTGCTCAGTTTGCATGTGTGTGTTTGCGTGTCTGCCTTTTTTGTTGTGAGGGTGTTTTTTGGATGTTACTGATTAGCAGGTCTGTTTGCTGTGGCGGTTTTTAATCCATGCTTGCTTTGCATAGAATTTTGGCTACGGTCACATGCCTGTGTCTGCCCTGGTACAGGAGGTCTGTGTATGTGGGCTTGCTTCAAGCACATTAATGTTTATCTCGACGAGCCGCTCCTCACAAGGCAACTTTGTTTGTGTACGTAGACAGAGCAACAAAAAAAAAACCAAACAAAAAAAAAAAACTTTTTTCTGCTCTTTTTCCGATTTATTTTATCTTGAACAAGATATTTTGACACAAACGGCACGTTTACGCACATATTTTCATGAATACCTGCAACACAGAATCACAAAACAGAGGAAAAACAACTTTTATTAAGAGATGGATTTAAATTCTACTTATAAAGTAGAGAATATGTCATAATCTTTTAGATTTACTTGGTGTTTATCAACTGACCTCTCATTCACAGCCTGAAATTTGCATGTATCACTTTCATCATTTCTTGTTCAGTCTTCTGACACACCACTGCTATACCTACACAAAGCCCCGACTGTCAGTAGTTAATGCTCTGGCCTTTCAAATACTTAGTATTTATTTGTCATTCAAAATACCATATAGTTAGAATCTGCACAAAATATTTCACGTGAGTCCAATGATTTTCTGTTGTGAGCTCTTTGACACACTAGCTACTCTAATTTGCTGTCTCCTTGTAAGCCTTTCAGTGTCTTCTCATCGAAGCGGTACGTGAGCTTCCTCTTCACCTTGTGGATCTCTCCAGTCCGCGAGTAGTTCCTTAGTGCCCGTGCCATCTTCTGGTAGGTCATGGTCTTGCGGTTTCCCTTTCGGCGACCCCACAGCTGCGCCAGACTCTCCTTGTTCTGGGAGGAGAACTGAAAGGTTCCAGAGGAGGACTGGACCCACCAGATGCAGCTCCTCATTGATGGAGTCTGGAGCATCTCAAACAGGAACTGGAACAGGCGCTCCTTCCTCTTTCCTGTTGAAGAGGAAGCGGAGAAAAAAAAAAAAAACGGTTTTGACCTGACCACATCTTGTGTGCGTAGTTGGACAAAGACACTCCGTCACGAGCTTCTGTTCTGAGAGGTGGTCACTGTCAGGTGTTCTACCTGATAGCGGTGCCAGAGGCAAGCTCCTGTCCTTCCTCTCCCCTCTGTCGGAGGGTGGTGATGGTGAATCTCGGTAATCCTGGTACTGGGAACTGCTTGACTGCGAGTCTGAATCAATATATATACTCGTAGGCCCGTAGTAGGCTATGTGTTCCTGGGTGAACGAAAAATGAAAACAAGACAAATAAATCCAACTGAAGAAGTGTGAACTGAATAAGCTTGGCTTTTCTCATGGAGTTAGATGAGATGTCAAACACTGTTTACTCACCCACTGGTCTTGCGGACTCTGCCAGGCTGGATGTGGGGTTGGCTCCTTGTATTCCTCGTTTGGAGTGTGGCAGCCGTAGCGCCACTCGTACGGATGCTGACCCGACCAGCTGTTCTCTGAGGAGAGAAAGGCACGAGATTCAGTCAGGCAGAACATCTTACAAACGGACAAATATTCCCCCTCTGCTGCCAGCATTCGGCCGACCTATGATCCTGGCGTCCCGGTGGGAGTGAACGTGCGTCTGGTGGCCCATGTTAGCAGCCATGGACGTTGAAGGTGTGTGAGCGGGTTGGACCTCGAGCGAATGCTCCTGCAGGTACTCCTCGATGACCTCGAGGTCGACCTCAGCGCAGGACGACGGGGCCACCCCACTCCAGGAACCCCGACATCCACCCAGCTTCACCTCGGGCACGTAAGCCCTCTGAAAGCCGCACAGCAGGACAGACGATTTTAGACATGACGTGTGGAGCTGGTCTTTCGTTAGTTTTAGCCTCAGGTATTAAACACCTTACATTATTTTAGTTGTTTCAAAGCTTTTGTCAGTATCTCATGAATTTTAAATGACCTCACTGTTTTCCACAAATAATTTTCCATGCCATCAACTTTCAAAAAATAATGGCCTAGGTGCATTTTTTTTTCTTTTTTTTTTTTTTTTTTTTTCGAAAAGTGATTTTGTCAAAGGTGTCTTAGGCAAAAAAATAAATAAAAATCACATTTGGCAAAAAATGACTTTTGGCTTTATTTCTGGAAGGTGTCAATATCCTGCTTTCTCAGCAAAAGACAAACTTCTTATTTTGATCAATTTTACTCAACATTATGAAAATCCAAACTAGATCCAATGTTGCATGTTGTGTCCAGCTAAGGTTTGGGTCCTGGAAAAGAGCCAGTTACTAGCTCTGGGATTATGTGTATTTTAGTTTGACTGGCAAATTTATGCAAGTGTTTATGTTTTCATCTGCATAGATAACATCCAGGCACCACTGATGTCCTAGAAATAACCCCCAGTGAGAAAGATCAAATCTTACATAAAACTCAAACTATATTTAAAACACAACAACAGCAAAAAAGGCGGCATTGAACTCACCGTCTCTAACTCCGTCAGCATGCTTTAAGGGCAAACTAAAACAAAGAAATAAAACTCTTATTAGACAACAGAATCAAAGAAAAAAAAAAACATAAAAAGGGAAGTGAAAGATGCTTTCACAGACACAATCATATGACAGCAAAACACAAGAAATGCATAAATAAAATGGCAAAAGTGTAGCTGCACCTTTGTCAGGTCCTGTGTCTGGTGCCGTGAAGTAGTATCCTCAGGCAGTGAAGAGTGGCGACATGAGAATTGGAGTGCTCACCTGTACAATGCTCCACCACCTGGGCATCATCTCTCTTTTATGGCATGTGCACACACCCTGCTTCCCCTTCCCATTGGCCAGCGAGTGCAGAGGTGGGAGCGGTTTGCAGAACCAGGGTATTTCTGGATATCTGCTGATCTAATAAGAGAATTTTTTTCCCCCACACCGATGTTCAATAAAAAAAAGTTTACTATGCGCCTGTATCTGATGCAAAGGTGTGACTTGTTGGTTTGTTGGTTGTAGGCAAAGTGGACTTGTTTTGTTTTATGTCGCTATTTTACTTCTTTTTTTTTAAGCTTTAGTACGCTGTACATTTTGAGTTGTTTCTAAAAACTTGTAAATGTCAGGGATATTTGAAATCAATTGTTCTCCTAACTGTTCAGGGCTTAAGTTAATGAAGTTAGTTTAACTTAGCAATAAATAAGTAAATAAATAAAAACTTTGGACACAGTAGAAAGAAAAGTCAACATAACAAAAAGTTAACAAGACTCTTTTAAAATTAAACACTGGACTTGTAATTGTATCAAATAAAGTTGCTGGCTGTGAACAAATTCTACATTTAGATAAATAATTTAAGTTTACACCTTCTAAGAGTTGCATGATAGAAATTAGCTCTCTGAGCAATGTCACTGAAAACAACTTGACCAAAATCAACAACTAGCTCCAAACCTTTAAGTTTTAAAAGAGGAAAATATTGAAGTTGTTCATTTTCAAAACAGACCTATGGCATAAGATACTTTTTGTTCAAGTTGTGAAGTTTTGACCTGTAATTTCAAACTAAACTTGAACATCTGATCACAAACAATCTTCTGCTCTCAGACTGCCACCTCCAGGTGGAAGGGTCTAGTCTAAAGACTCAAGCTGCGTCAGTGGACATGTGCAAACCTCGGCTTGTTTTGTCAAAGTCCACTCTATTCAGCTCTCAGTATAACTTTTAATACCACATTAAAAGAGTCCATTAGTTATTTAGTTAAAACTAAAACTCCAAAGGCAAAAAAAATTAATCAACACCGGTGTAGAGAATGAGACATTTCAAGTGACTACAAAACTTACAATTTGTTTCTTAAGAAAAGTAGAGTATAGTAGAAAAATATGCGTTTCAATCTCAAGGTTTAAATTCATCTCGTAATGAAGCTATGCTTTCGCTTAAAATAGATTAATGTCTGATGACATTCGAACTTAATGAGGTCCACCGGTATCTGAAATAAAGAATAAATGTTGTCTTTACCACTCGTTTTTTTATTTTGTACTTTTATTTCCTGGGACTCAGAGCCAATGAGATGTCTGTGGTTTCTTATCATTGCATTTGTCACATTGGAGGGAAATTATGTGGCTCTAGATTCCTTTTGGCTTCAATGTGCTGTTGGAGACACACAGGTAGACTGAGTGACATACATGGTACAGTTAGGCCAACACGTCTGCTGCAATCTAGAATTTGTATTAAAATGTCATATTAAAAAATACTAATAGATTAAAAGCAAAAAAAAAAAGAATGATTTATTAAACTGTTATGGTAAAAAAAAATACATTAATGGCAAAAAAAATTTCACTTTGCTTCTGAATACATTTTAGCTTCTGGTTGTTTAATATCTGGGACAACAAGGAAATGTTTGTAAGGGAAATCTGCTGTAGTTGCCAACATGGCCACACTTTGTTTTATGATGATATATTGGTGTGTTATATATGAGAAAAAGAACATGAGAAAGAGACATATCTGTTTAATCAGATGTCACTAAAGAACTTTAAGGTGTTAGCATTTATAACCCCCATACAATCAGCTAAAAGTAAGTATTCACTGATTAAATATGCAGCAGTTTGGACATTATTCGACATAGCAGGGCTGTTATCACAAAAATGGTATAAAAGATTATACGTGAGCAAAATCTAAGGAGAAAACATTTTCTTTAGAAATTTATTTGCTACGCTGACAGCTGCATAGTTGCTTTAGAGGCCATCTGGGGACACCTTATTGACCCCTCTGCTCAGTTCTACAAACCTACATCTGTCAAACAGAACGAGATCAGTAAACTACTGGAGGGAAGCAAACAGACACCAGCATTGCATCACAGGTTGATGCATGACATGATGTCATGCACAGGTTACACTGCATGTATGCCTCATTGTGTCTTTCTATTAGGTTTGTTCCCTTTTTAATGTTATGCCGGAGTGTGTGCTTGCGTGTGCACGCGCATGTGTGTGTGTGCGTGTGCGTGTGTGTTAACAGGCGTAGATTCCACTACAAAAAAACGGCAGCGTAACATTTTTATTTTTTTTTCCCTTGTGGGCTGTCCGTGTTGAGGGATTCCCCCAGCTATGTTATTTTATTTTTTTTTCCCCTTTACTGTAACAACAAGTTTGTTAGCACAACAAACTGAAGTAACCTGTTGGGTCAGGAGAAGACTACCAGAGGACAAACGATTCCTGTATTTTGTAATAGACTCCATGGTATTTTATTATTTATTTATTTATTTTTTTAAATCATTACAGATTAGTGCTCCATTATGCTAATAATCTCACCCAAACAGATTGTTCCAGATTGTCTTTCACCAGTTCTGTTAAAAGGTTGCACCTAGTTGTTATTTTTCCTGCAGTGTTAAAGTGTCTCTTTAAGAGTCACAGACACTGTTAACATGAACCATTATTGCAGTTTTAAACTTGGATGTGTTTGAGGATGGTAATTCTGTATTTGGGCCCACTTGAGCTTTTGGACCGAGCTAATCTGGATTTATGACAAATGAAGACGCCAGTGGATTTTACTTGCTTCTCGTGTTTTGCAAGAATATCAATACAAAGATCCTTAAGCAAATTACTTTAGATTGAAATTTCAATGCGCTAACTGTGATAGCTAACTTTTTTTTTTTTTTTACCTTGATTTCAAAGAGTGCATTATTCTCAGTGAAAACATTACAAACACATCATTCAATTCAGCCAGACAAGACTTAATTTCCTGGTATCTTCCATGTGGGCTGAATACCTGGTATTCATGCGGGATTCCGAAAACAATCTAAAAATAAAAAAAAAGTACGGTAAAATGAACCTGCAAGCCTCAGCTGGAAACAAGAGGGATCAGGAAATTATATAAACCAGAATACATGCATGAAGCACTTTCTGGGACACAGGGAGTAAATGTTGACAGATTAACCCAGAACAAATAAAATAAATCAGGGAAAAATATCATTAAAATGCTACTGACTGATGAATTCGTGGTCATAATGAACCCAAGTTCAGGACAATTGACCTCATTGGTAAGACATTATATGACATGTAATATATTACATTTATGTTTTACACCTGCAGCATTATCTCGTCATAATAAAAACTGGCACTGTGTTTGCAGGAACGGGTTTAATAACTTCAACTCAAATATACCAAAATATTGCTGCATGGATATACACAGAGCAAAGATGGCAGAGGTCAAGTAAGACAAAGTGAACAAAGCTGTGCAAACATGTCTTAAAACTGTTGCAGCGATAAAATTGCACAGACAAGCTCAAATATTTCCATACATCCATATTTGGTTAAATGTTTTCCAGCAAGTTGCCCCTCAACCACATGTCTTTTGTAGGTATCAACAGGATTCTGGTAAAATTCAATATACTTGCCTCGGTATCTTTTGGCAGAGGTAGTAGAAATCATTCAGATTGGTTGCTTTTATTGACACAAATCTGGGTTTCAAGCATAGTCCATAAATTTTCAATAGGATTTTCTGGATTGCTTTCTTCCAAAGAGAGGAATGCCACAAGCTCTCTATTACTGAACAATCCTGTCACATGTGAAAGCTGCTTCTGGAAGGTTAGTGTCAAACATATTCACCGATTCTTTGCATTCATTTTAAGTAGTGTGCATAAAATCCAGGTCTATGAATTTAGACCAAATAATTGTAATGAAATGTGACATTTCGAATGAAGATAGTATTCAAATATTACAAATATGCCACAAGCTATTGTCAAGGCTTGCTTGGTAACAATTCTCAAAATGGATTATATGACTTTTTTTTTGTTCAGTTTGAATCCTGTGCAGAATGCATTACTTCAAATAAATCAGCTAGAGCACAAAATAAATTAGATTCATGCTCAAGGTTAGTGGATATATACTTCTGACCAAAAGTGTAGCTATGTGCTTGCTCTTATCTTAAGCTGTTCAAACCCCGAACATAAATATTGGTCCTTTTTTTTTACTCAAAGAACACCGCTGATGTTCATGATGGTTTATCCCCGATCGGTAGCTGCGTAAACTTAGCTTCTGGTTATTGATTATGCTAATTTTGTAATATATTTTTTTCTCATTTATCACTTTGTGTAGCCTGACCATTGCCTTCCTGTGCTTCCGTCACAATCTGGGCTTTCTCCCCTTGACTCAGATTATCTCTGGTAGATTTTTTTTATTTTATTTTTTTTTACCTGGCAAAGCGATTGGGTACAATTTAAAACCTCAACACAATCCACACTGATGAATTTCTCAACAGCTGAGAGGCCAGACCCTCAATACGAAGTACAGTGTAATGCAAGGGGATGGTTACTACTAGGCTATGCACCTTGGAACTCACTACTGATGAGTTTTAAAGTCAAAATGATCCAGGAACAAGTGAAAATGCTCACACCTAATGTACAGAAGAGCAAGTACAACTGTTTTAACCCTCAGGGATAGGGTGTGCATGCATGCAAACAATGTATAAGTTGCATGCAACATGTTTCAGGTTTGTCCCTGCGGCAGGAGATTATTTAGCACTAATAAAAGCGTCACACAAAAAATAAACAGCCACCTTTTTATTAGGTTTATTATTAACCCACCCTGCATCACGCTGCAATCAGGATCATAATTTGTTTTTATGAGCTGACGCTGTCAAGACTGTGGCACGGACATAACAGCAGCTTTGTTATTTTTATATAATCTCTATGATAAATCCATCAATTTTAAAGATTAAAAAAAAAAAAAACATTTCTGAGGTTGCAAAATTAGGTCTTGTGTCCAAACATAAATCTATAACTATTTAGGTTTTGAAAGGTATTTTACTACATTTGAAGAACATACAAGATCTAAGAGTTTTTTTTCTTTTTTAAGTTTCACCTCAATTTGTGTGAGAACATCATATTCATTTCTTCTTGTGAAAAGAAGATAAAGATGACGGCAAACTTCAATCTTCAATCGCATTCATCAACAATTAAAGTAATGAGCAATATCATTGTGGCAGCATTCGTAATTCTGTTCTAGGAATGCTCCAACAATCTTCCTGACTTAACGTTTTTCCTTTTTTTTTATTTATTTTTTTTTTTTAATGGATGAACTGAGCTCACAAAACTTTTTTCAGGGAAATATTTCATTCTACAGGTGCTTGAGATGATAAATTATGTTTATGGGTTACAGAGATAATGTTCCTCTAACTGGCCCCCAGATTCCCCAAAAATGACGTGTAACATTGTTTTTAACGTCCACTGTCACAATAAAACACATAGGCAATGAGGAAACATTTGAGTGTTTTCTTCATGTTGTAAAAGGTTCTCGGTCTCCTAGCTGATTTTTTTTTTTTTTTACTTTTTGACTTAAAAATGTATTTAACTACACATTTTATTTTTAAATTTTAGAATTTTTTCATTTTTATTTTTTCAAAATAAAATACCCAAAAGACCTCTTTAAGAAAACACCAGGAGGTGAATAAGGGAGACTTGATAAACGTGTTTGGAAAAACCCTGGGCTTTCAGTCAGATAGACGACGGTTAGGATTCCTATTGCTCTGCTCACACCTGGAGTATTCGCACAAGGTGATAAGGCCAGACAGGCTCTGGACGCTTGCAGTCTGAAATGCACCTATAAACACACCAACGCAGAGTTTCACTTTCTTGGTTTGTGTCCTTGAAAGGGTTGGGTATCCAGAAACTCAAAAATAATTAACATATTAATGAACAGACAGTGGCATCTTCAATTATTAACTAGTTTAAGGAATGTCTGGCTTGTAGGGGCAACTGGAAAGAGACAAAAGTTATTGTTCAGTAACTTTCTGTCCACAAGCTGCGCAAAACAAACAATTCTGTAGTTGACCTCAATCAACGTGTATTCATTGCTTGTTGCTGGGCATGTGTGATAATGTCCATATGGGTGTGTGAGGGAAATTAAAAAACAACAAAAAAAAGCGTCTCTGAGTCACTCATGACATTCAACGGTCTCCGTGTTGCAGGTGACTTGTAAAACTGATTCAGAAACCTACACACACTCATGAGTGTGTCAGCTCCGAAGCAATTAAGATGATTGCGTTGCATCTTATCAGGCCCACCATCAGTTGCTGATGAGCAAGGGTCTTTGTGTTTATACATCTGTCCAGGTGTTGGCGGATTTACAGTTAAAGCTAAACCCCCCCAGATTAGTGAATATACGCAAATCACCTGTACACATGCAGGTTAGCGGGAATTCCCCCAACGCTCACTCAGAAGCAGAGAGTGTGTTTGTGTGTGTGTCAAGTGATAAGTGCCAGACTTGTTTGTTCCTAAAGGGAGTCTTTCTATGAACAGAAACACTTCTCTAGGTGGACTAACTAGACTTACACAGTCTCCGGGGCCGGTTCCCATCATGGATTTAATTGAAACTAAATGTAAAAGTATTTGCTTCCTTACAGATGTCTTGTTTTTCTTTGTCTTTCTTTTCTTTTTGCTACAGTTTCAAAAAAAAAAAACTGTTTTGACAAGTGGAAATAGCTAAATAAATCAACATGACTGATGTGAAAATCTAATACTTGGTTGTGCCACCCTTGTCTGTGACAACAACAGATGGTGATAACCGAAAGTTAGTTTTCTACGTCGCTCTGCTGAAATCTTTGCCCACTTTTCTTTATTTCTGGGGAGTTTTCAAGCATAAAATATCACAGCAACCCAGTGATATTTAGGCCTGGACTTTGATTAGGCTACTTCAAAACCTTATCTTTTTGTGTTTTGGATAATTGTCCAACTGCATAACCCAGCTGCACCTCACACACAGATGGCCGGAAATTCTTCTTCAGGATTTCTTGGTGTCAGAAGTAACGGTTCCATCAGTCGCACCTCCAAATAGCCACACTGACACCATCAAGTTCGGGGGTCTCGTTGATTCCAAAAATTTTGGGAAGCAAAAGATGTTCTTGAGCAAACGTTTGAATTTTTGTTGGTAGTTGTTTTTGACTTTGAACCCTCTCGTGGAACCCATTCTCCCCAGTTTTTTCTTTCATATTGTTGAATCATGATCTGATAAATAAGGTAAATGAGTCCTGAAGTGCTTTGAATGCCATTGTCAAATCGTTGCTTTGCTAAAGTAATTCCGGTTGTCCACTTCCGAGAAGGTTCAGTGTTATTCTGGGTTTTCTCTGTGTGTGGATATTCGTTCTCACTGTTGTTTGCTGGAATCTCAAAGTCTTGGGAATTGGGTTAGATGCCAATTTATCTGTCATTGAATTTCTTCTATTTAAGTATCATCTTGGCTGAGTTTAGCTTGTGAAACTAAATCAAAAAAGTTGCTAAGCTCAGTTATTTATGACAGAAGAAAATTACATTTTGAC
>NW_015112815.1:321543-354442 GCF_001443285.1 Poecilia latipinna
GCGAAAAAATTAAAAAAAAAAAAAAAAAAAAGCATTAAGGGGTGACGCATTTTCATGGCATTCTATACTATGAGTAATAACAACTGTTTGGATGCAACAGATGTGTTAGTTAAAAAGATCATTTAAAGTGTCTGTAGTGTTTAACTGTTTTTTAACTGTTTTATGTCCACACCCACAAGTAGGGCCTGCCTCCCAGGCCAGGTGAGTTAGGAGAGGCAGTCTGGCAGGTGAGGAGACAGTTGCACTTCATGTTGGGAAATGACCTGAGTATCAAAGACGCTGGGAAAATATGCAAAACCTGAGGTTGATGCTGCTGTCTCCACCTTCTCCAACACTCTATCAGTCTAACACACCTTTATTTTTGTTTTTTCCCCTCTGGCTCTGCTTCCTGTCATGTTTTTTTTTTTTAATTCTTGGCTCACAAGAGCAGCATATTCTTTTTTTTTTCTTTTTTTTTCTTTTTTTGCAGCAGTCATCTTTGCAACAATGCCATCTAACTGTATGCAAGTTTAACAACCTTGCAGCGGAGGCACAAAAGACATTCCATTTGCACATGGCTATGAGCAGCCGACAAGTTGAAATGCTCCTGCTTTTTGAAGATAATATACATTGCTCATGTGGGAATGCTTGGAGATAAGGAATGGGACTGGGAACTGGTGGGACACTGCATTCCCACGGAATATTGTTTGTGTCCTCCAGTAGGCAGTCCGACAAGCTGTGGTCTCAATAAACACTCATAAAGCACGCAGACATGAACACAGGCCTACCAGCCTTATCGGAGCGACACATAAACTCGAGTGTGAGGACCATACATAAATCATCTGTCTTCACAGTGAGATAAGCAGACAGTCGAGTTTTATCTGAGCTCCGAGGATGAAATAAAACATTTCTGTGATTTATTTATTTATTTATTTTTTATGCAAAAAAAGCAAAACAGAAAAACACAATGAAGACTTCAGGGTGTTTGATGAGTTAATCTGAACCAGTCCTTTTTTTTTTCCGGAGAAGAAAGCCCACACATTGATATCACACTGCATATTTGTCTGTGAGCGCAGGCCGCGCCGCGCGATGGAGAATCCCCCTGGCTGCAGACCCACACCTCCACTCCACAGCTGTCATGGGGATGGACCGGAGGAAAAAACAATAGCTCTCTTTCTCACCACGCTTTTCGCTTCAATAGCAACAAACTCTCATGTAACATCTGTCCGCTGTGTTGTGAATGACTCTTGTAGAAGGCGATGGGCCCAGTTAGTGAGCGTTCATATTACAGAGGAAATGGCTTCTTTATAAATAACAGGATCACTGCACGTTATGTGATAATTAACTGCCTATTCTCTTTAAATCTAATGAACAAAAAAAAAAAGATTTAGGTAGCTTTGACTCTGTTTTTTTTTAATCAGACTTGCATCCTGATTTTAATCATGATTTGATGTAACAAAAATTATAAACTTTTATGAAGAGAAACACTTTTTGATCTTTCCTGTTTGTTAAAAATGTAATCCATGTTTTTATTTCGTCCCAATTTGGGACTGTATAAGTTTTCATGAACGTGTTAAGAGTTAACGTTTAGTTTCATGGCTCCAGCCGGTCCAGAGTCCCGCTGCTCAAAACACAATTATGTTTGCTTAGTATTTGCACTGGTTTCCCTTTCATTTTGGGACTGATTTTAAGATATTACTTATAAGGCCATTCATGGGCAAATATGTGTCTGTAAATTGCCTTTGAATCTGTAGAACCTCAATTATGGAGCTGATTAACCCTGAATAACAGGCAAACGATCAAATCTCGTCTCAGAAAACAATGGTTTTTAATTTAGCTTTATAATAGATGTTTCCCCCATTGTTATAAGTGTCTAGAAGTCTTATATCTTATTTTGTTTATTGATTGCATTCATATTTTTCTTACTCTTATGGGTTTTGCTGATTTTATCTGCAGCCATTTGGTCAGTGTCGGCTGCTTTTAAATGTGTTTTGTCAATAGCAGAGAACCAAAAGCAAATGTAAACGAAAATGTCATGAACTTATAACAAAGCAGAAAAACCTTTTCTGCCAAACTGATAACAGTTTTCTCTTACTGGATTTTTTTTTTTTTTTTTTTTTTTTTCTTGTACAACTTTGATTATGTTGATGCAAACGGCATAAATTTTGGTCATTTTATTTATTTATTCTTCTTAAAGTTTTCCTTTTAAAAAAAGAGCGATTTGTTTTTCCATTTTTTTGTTTTCGATCTGTTGAATCATATTAATCACATATTAAAAGCTTACTAGTTTTTAATATGGCGTGAGATATTATTAATGAGATATCGTTTGTATTGCCTTTTTATTATTACATTCACTTTTGTACTTTGATGCTGTTTTTCTACTGTATCTAGAGCACTTTGTTCCAGTTGTTTTTAAATGTGCTGTATAAGCAAATTTGAACTTGAAGATAAAGTTCAAAATCTATAGCAATAAAGAGATGGTCTCAATTCACCTCCAGAGTGCTTGAATCAGGGACAGGTAATGTTGGGTCAATGATGATATAATAGGAAAACAATTTATTAGGACAGGAAAAAATAATAACACTCATAAAAATCAGTCGTCTTGTGACAATAGTAATAAACTCTTATTGGTGACGTTTGTAAACTTCAGAAGCCGTTATGACATGAAAAGTTACTTTTGCATCACAAAGGTCACTGCTAGTTAAAAAAATAAACAGTTTAAATGCTTTGTTTACATTTAAAAACAGAATTAAACACCAGTTATTGTAAAGATAATAGCTTTTTATTGGTAATGGGTAATTTTGTATTTACAAAGCAGCATTTGATTGCTTGGGCTTAGAGATCTGAAGCCAAAAAGATTTACTTTTTTATTTTGTTTTGTCATTTTTATCTGTAATTATAATAAAGTCCACCAATCATTGGGAACTGTTGTGATTTTGAACTAAAAAAAAAATCATTTCAAGTTTTATTGCTCTTAAGAAAAAAAAACAAAGCAGTCGGCGAAACTCAAAGATGCGATGATCACAAATATGAACCTTACCCCAATGACCCGTCACATGAATACATTGTGCAACGTTGGATCAAAAATGCTGGTTAAGAATAAACATTGGTGATAATATAAGATACGGCTATGTTGCTCATTTTTTCTTTTCTGTAACTCATACCTGCTCTGCTCTCAGCAGTCCAGCTGCTCCTTTTCAGAAGTTGACATTTCGTTTCTGGCGTTGGTCACGGCTCAACCACAATATCATTTTGAGAGTTTTGCTTTGTTGTCTTTTTGTTGACCAAGTGAGAGAAATTGGCATAGCCTACAGATTTTTCAGAAGTTGCTTCAAATGTTGACACCCCTTCTATCTGGTTGTCTTGTCTGCAAATAACCAATAATAAAAAATAAAAAAAAATCATCTGATCAAATGATTATTCAATGTACAAGTTAGGCTTTGTCTGATTATAGGAACTATAGCGAACAGCACAACCAGAGCTTAGCAGGGTTGTGTCTGTAATTGCCTGATTATTGAATCAGGCCAAAAAAAAAAAAAAAAAGCAAAACATTTGCTAAACTCCAAACCAATTTCTTTAAATAAAATATGGCACTCTACACATAAGCTGTACATACAATTATTCCAACAGCAACACTGAGGAAACAGATGGATTACTAACTGAAAAATAAATATTTAATGACTTCCATGCAGACTTGCAAAACTCCTGAGTTATGTTTAACTGGAGTTCCTTTGATTTTCAGAGTAAGATATACTCATTGCCAATTTCACTTTTGCATCTCTGAGGAAGTTCATAAAAATAACTGTCTCTTCCTGAATAATTTGACTATGACTGCTGATCAGGAGTCTTTGAATACACATCTGTTTTTAGGAGTGATTTGACCTGGTGGTTATACCTCTTTTTTTTTTTTTAACTGAAGACGTATGTGCTGAATTAGTTTTACAGTTTACATCCCTGGAGGCAACTATGTGCACACAGTGCTTGCATCAGCACATTTGCAGAGTCAGGGCGTGCAGCATACTGTTCACAATGCCACACAGCTTTGTACTGAAAATGTTGGCAAGCCGAGACTTGCCACAGATAATGATGATGAAAGAGGCCTATTTCACTAAACTAAGTTTTTAGTCGAGACTAATGTTCTGCTTAAGGATTATAAATTCTTTTTCCACTACTTGTTTCAGCACATTATATTTGCTGCTCCCAGATACACTGAAAGCATTAAAGCAAGTGCCTCTGACTTAATCTGAGAACCTACCTCTGCAGAAACCCCCTCCTCCCCCTCCCAAAGAACCCAATTTTTTTTTATGCATTCTGAGAATATGAACATAACGCTGCAACAAGAAATTCCAAAGAGGACATATCACAACACAGCACTGCAGTAATCCATGGGAACTACATTCTTTTGGGTTTTTCTGCTGCTGTGATTTCTTCAGGTTCAGGAGTGCCCAGGGAAGCAGGGATAAGTGCGTCAGCTTGTGCGCGTTCTAAGAGATGCTCTGGTATGGCAGGTGACGGGCTTCCTCTTTCCACCGAAAAACCATGACATCGTCAGAGCGGCTGCAGAGATGTCACTTCCCGTCTGGTGAAATGCTCACAAGCCAGAGTGAGGTCAAAGGAATGAAGAACAGGGTGGTTTGCTTTGTTAAGTCCATGCAATTTGGCTAATGTGGTCTGAGATTTGTGCTGAGTGGGCAGCAGAAGAATTATTGTGACATGTACTAGCTGTGACAGTAGAAAGTGTTTTAACAAATTATGAAGACCATTGGCCTTCATGCTGTTCATGCTGATGTTAATATTTTTAATTCCTAAATCAAAATCCATAAAGACATATTGTCAACTTACAAGAATAATGATCTAAGTCATTTTTCCTAAAAGAGATATTTTTGATGTTTTTTTTGTTGTATTGCCTCAGACATCTTTTGACAAAAAGAGGTGGTGACTTTTTCTTTCTTTCTCCTTTTTTTTTTTTTGCCAAAATAACGCTTTATGGATTTTCATAGGAAAGTGATCATTTTAAAGTATGCTTTGGAAAGCTCTCCCCTAAAGAAATAAATTTTTGTTTCTGCTATTTTTTTTTTGTTTCTCAAATAAAGGTAAAGGTAATTTTATTTATATAGCACATTTTCAGCAACAAGGCAATACAAAGTGCTTATGTGTCTTTTGTTATTTTTGACAGACTGAGATATTTTTTAAAGCATCACAAGAATCAGTCAGAAAAATGGATTTTGGACAGAGATCCAGTTTGAAGAAAAAAAAAACACAACCAAGACTTGGATCGTGATAGTTCAGCTTCAAAGTTGAGTTAATTCACATAGCATAGTTGACAACTACTGGGGACAATTCTCTTGGATTTTGGCCTGTTATATGAAAAATGGACTAATGTAGTTATTTTTCCAGTCATGAACAACATTTTGAGCGTTTTACATGCTTATTGGTCATCTAACCATTTTAAGTAGAAAGTGCACAGAGCCTCAAAGATGTACTCGCAGCATTACCTGTTTTTTTTTTTTTTTTTTTTTTTTTTTTTTTTTTTTTTTTTTTTGGTCTGCAGCGGTCCTGCTGTTTTCACGCTGGCCAGTAGATGGCAATATTTTATCACTGCATTCAAAACTAACTTCAATCAGGAGCGATTCACGCAGCAGCGCTGGATGATTTATACTATAATTGTTTTCATGATTATAGTGATGATAAGGTAGAGCTTGCGCAGGATTTACGAACTGTAATTTTGCAACTGCCACTATATTTAGTTTAGAGCTGGCTGATATTCTGGTGTGTTTACCCACAAAAATCGGCTGGCTGTCTTATCTAAGTCCTGCATGAAGGAGATTTTGGGGAGACAGCGCAGTTCTTTCCATCATGGCTAACATTCCACATCTGTCTCCTCCTACAGCCAAACAGCTGAAATCTTGTAGACCTGAGCATGACAACAAGAAGGGAAAAAACAGCATTATTCGTAATCTGAAAATAGTTCACACACGCACACATCAATGAGATCCTGCAGTGAAGAAGAAAAAAGTGCTCATCTACACACACACACGCAGACATGACCAGTTAGTCGTGGCTACAGAGTTGAACTGCTTTCCAAGACCAATCAGCTTTTTATGGAGACAGAACCAAGTGTAACAATTACACATACACGCATACACACCATCACACTCACCCAAAAATACATTGCTGTGATTGCAGTGCCTGTAGCTCTGCTCAGAATAGCAACAAACAAAGTGTTACATCTCTTGATTTGCTGCTGGTCATGTGTAGACCTGCCTGTTTTAGTCAGCTTTTTTTTTTTTTTTTAACCCTTGTGCTGTGTGCAGAGAAACTAAGCAAAGCCAAGATCAAATGCCAAGATGGCTATGTTTCATTTTTGTTTGCTGCACGAAAGTGAGAAGCAGACAAAAGTCTTTAGAATGATTCACCTCATGCTTTGAAAGCTTTCCAAAATTATTTAACTACCCAACAAGCTTGGGCTTGAGTAAAAATATATAGCTAAGTGTCTATTTTCATACCCAGAAATACCAGGTAGGGAGATTTTAGAGGAAATCTTTGCTTTTCTATAGGGATTCCACTTAGTAATGAGGAAGGAGCTCCCTCTCATGTTCTGTTTTAGCTATTGCACAATAAATGAAAAACTGGTCAAATCAAAGCAAATACCAACTTACTACGAAGTAATATCAATCTTATTTGTAGCCATCTCTCCATTTGCATATGAAAAAAAGAGAGAGAGGAATTAAATCATAAACTCTTTATCTCTGTCAAGAGTTTCCAATTGCTCTGCGATCAAGCCTTGGAAAACAAGCTGATAGGAGGCCGATAGAAAATTGCTGCAAGGTTGTTGTTGTTTTTTTCCTCTATTTTGCTGCAGTAATTTACAATTATGATAAGCTCAGCAGATGCACAGTTTCAGCAGATGTTTGCTGATTGCTGCAACACAAGGCTGAAGGAGCGAGGGAAGGTTCAGGGCATGGGTGCTTCGCGAGGCGGAAGAGACTGCAGCTCCGAGGAGGAAGGCTGCGTGGAAAAGATGGCTCTTGGTGAGAACAAGTGTGGTACTATGAAAGAGAACAAGGCATGAAAATAATAGCCCCCCATTTTATTTTTATGCTAAATATTACTTACAGCCAGAAACTAGCGTTAGAATTTATTATATCTAACAATGTACGAATTTCGCCATCAGAGGGCGCTCAGCGCCGTATGCAACAGCGGTTGACGCTCTGGCAGAAGTCCGCCATTGCTGAGAAAAGAGCTTACAACAGACATGAGGAGCAGCTACAATAACCGCTGTGCTTTCTGTTCACAGGTAAGCTGAGTCGTAAATAATATATATAGATTATAACGCTAGTAGCCTCTGATAAGTACCGTCTGGCAGAAAAAAAAGGTGCTTCAACAGAACTGAACTGCCGAACTGAATGTGAAGCCGGAGTTAGCACCAGGCTAAAGTAATGATGCTAATGGCTCGCTCTCGTGTGTGCTTGGTTGGTCGGCTGTAATATGGCCGCAAAATATTTTCTAAATATATGTATTTAAAGTTATGTTGGAGTAGATGTGTGGTGACGTCAGTAGTGAGTAGTGTGTTTACTGTTGTGCCGCTCTTTGATTATTGTGTTTAGCGGTTGACTGTCTGGCAGGATGAAGAAGTCCGCCATTGCTGAGCAGATATTAGGAGCAGCTACAATAACCGCTGTGCTTTCTGTTCACAGTTTGAACTTAATATGCTACACCAGAAGGCCCATCATTTTCTGCTGTGTAACACAAGCATTCAGGTACCCTCAAATGATTGCCACAGGAGATGAAAGAATTTATCAAACATGCATGAAAGAAACAAAGCAACACTCCAGGTATGTTTGTTTTTTGTGATGGAATCACACTATGTCATGATATAAAGCTACACAAAAGTAAATTCTACATAATAGAATCAGAAATCTTTATGTATGTGTATCTATGTTATTTCTTAGCTTTGCTTTTCAAAATGAATGATTTGGTACATTTTAGATGTTGTTATTGCAATATTTTTGCTGGCATTTTGACCAATTTCTCTAGTCACATGCGATTTAAATGAATCAAGTTTGTAGGCCATCTTGGTTACACACATTTTTTAAGCACTGCTGATAATTTCTTTTGTGACACTGAGATCTGGTCTTGGAGATGACTGCTCTTACACATTGCCTTTGTGGTCTTAAACCATGCTGTAACTAATTTGGTGGTATTATTTGGAGTTTGTCCCATAATTGGTGGGTTGCCGGTTTGGTCACCTGCTCTGTCCGTCTCTTTCACTGTGTCCTTTCACTTAACCAAACTTCCCTGCTGGTGGTGGTCAGTGCGTGGCTGCCTCGACTCTGTCAGACTGTCCAGGACAGCTGATGCTACGATCCAGTACCTGGTACTGAATGTGTGAATGACTCAATGCAGTGCGAAGCGCTCTGGGATCCTCTGAACTTGATAGAGTGCTGTGCAGGCCTTTTGCCATTTGGAAGAATCATTTGTGCCCACACTCTAGCTTCCTCGATGATGTCTTGAGATGATACATTATTATTTACACATAATGTTCTTTCCTCATGGCACCATTGATTTTTTTGAGATGCAACACTCCCTTCTGCAGCAAATCGCCCACGCAACATGGTGAAGTCACCTCCATACTTCACAGTTGGGATGGTGTTCCCAGGTTTATGAACCTCACCTCTCTTCCCCTTTGAGTTTTGTGTCTGCAGACCTGAACGCAATTATGCGAGATCTTTGCCTATGTGTGCATTAGCATTTTATGTTGTGTTCGGAGCATAGGCATGGTTAGAATCCTGAAACATTTGGTAAATGAATATTAATAAAGACGACACAATAATCACACAAATCAATTGTTCCAGTTCTTCCAATCTTCTACTCTATATTTACCATATTATTAAATAAATGACCAATCCAAGAATAGACTGAGTTTTTCCATCTTAGATCAAACACTGACACAACTAACAACAAAAGGAATAGGGACCAACTACTGGCTTTGAGAATTAGCTCCTTTTGTTGTTAGGGGCGTTAAGTTTGACATTTAGGGTAATAATTAAGTTCCTAAAGCTATGAGCTCAAACATATCCACCAATCCTTAACATACAACTGAGAAGAAAGGTGGATTTCCTAGAGGGATATGGCTTGAATAATTAGACCCGAGCAGCTAAGCGCTGCAAATGCCTATTGTAATCATAGTGTTTATTATTATGCTTCTGTCAAATGAATTGGCTTTTTGGAGGCTTTATCATATTCACAAATTCACCAAAATTGGCAGATGCGTCAAGTCTGTGTGAAAATTGTTTTATTTTAGTTTAATTCTACTCTTTTTTTTATTTTTTATTTTTTATTAAACCTTGCTAAATAGATGTTGGTAGTGATACTATGTGGGATTGAAGCTGTGTAATAGGGTATAATATTAGTGTATATTAAGCATATATTATTTCAGTTCGGTGGACACATTGTGGCTGCGCTGCATCTGATAAAGTCTGTCATAGAACGGATTAATGTGCAAAAAAGAGTTGCGGTGATCTGTATTTGTAGATGTCTGTGTTCAATTTAATTGTAATATAAACCTGTTTCTGCTGTCTGATACTGTTGTATTCTTACAAACACGTTTGTATGATATTCTAATAAAAGGATTAGCGCATACATCTATAGCTTTTCATTTAAAAAAATATTCCGATGAAGTAAGTGATATTCTTGTGGTTTTGTCGAGTATATAAATTGTTCCAATGCTGTGCTAAGCATAAGGCTCAGTTCACACTACAAGATTTTTTGCCCTGGTTTTGCCCTTACAATAATCTCAGAACATTCAGCGTTCTAAGATTGTCACTTGCGATAATCGTAACCAATTATCCTGTAGTGGGTGTGCTACGACTGATCGAGTCCGGTCGGAATTAAGTGCCTCTTTATGTCATTATTTTGTAGGGATCAATTTTCACTGTAATATTAGATTTTTTTTGGGGGACTTATTTTGTCAAATCTGAACCGTTCTTTTTCAATACACCTGTTACAAATAAAGTCGCATAACAAATTACACTTCATATAAAGTGTGGAAGATATTAAATATGTAAAAACTGTGGTCACGCGTTAATATCACAAGCTTTAAACACAAGAAACATTGGATACAAGCAAGTAAAAATGTCTAAATCATACATGCATCATCCGATTTGCACCAAACTTTTTATGATTGACTTTTGTGAACCTCGAAAAACCCCAATAGCATTAAATTGTAATTCGACTCTACTGCGAACCTTCCATAGCTGATGGAAGGTTATTCCATCAGCTCGCCCTCCCATGTGGACCAACTTCCATAAGCGAGGTACTTTAGCTTATTCTTAGAGGCAATTGATGGCTGCCTGGAAACCACCGAGATGACTTCAGATGACTGTAAAACATGTAACCGCTTCTTTAGAAGCGGTTATATGATGGAAGGTTATTCCATCAGCTATATCTCCTCACTACAGCAGCCGATCTGCACCAAATTTTTCGTGTGTCATCGGGGAGCGCTGCTGGACGCATCGATGCATATCGCCTAGTGGACGGGTGTGCGAACTGCGCAAGCGTGTCTATGTGGCGAGCAAGTGGCGTCGCCGCAGCCCCCGCGGTCGCCACGAGGCTGGAGCATCGCTGAGCTGCGAGGGCCATACGCTGCTTGCAGCTTTAATTTTCTTTTATAATTTTGGATATTACCTTAATTACTTGGGATAATTTAAGACATTTGTATTCAATGATGCTGATTTTACTCTATTGGGATTCACAAATGATCAAAAGACCGTAGAAGCCCTGTGAGCAGATGTGAAAACTATTACAAACAGAACTAAAGCAAGAACAAACAAAGCCAAAACATGCTTGCTTCTCTACTCTGCTTTGATCCTGTTGGAAGATTGCAGGGTAATCCTTCTTCTAAATGAGGCTATTAATTCAGTGCTGACAATCAGACTTATAATAGCAAAAAATGTCATTCAAAATAAGCCCAACATAGTAAAGAATTATTTAAAAAAATGTCTACATTAATCAATTTTCCATTATGGGAGTTTACCCAGATTAACAGACACGTAAACAATTGTGAAACAATCCTGCTAGTGTGTCAGTTTTGTACCGTGTGATTATTCAGGTTTATTCCAAAGATCAGCAGAATTCTTAAAGCATATTTTTTGACATATGATGCTGCTGCTCAATTGCTCCACTGTAAGGGATCCTGGCACGGCCAATCCAACGCAGCGAGCACCCTTTCCTCTGACCAAATGTTGTGGCAGGAACATAGAGAGAGCTGCATTAGTCTCCATTCCCCACTCCTCCAGTTACGTCAGTCGAGTCTATATCTAATTTATTTTGGTACAGTAATGCTGATGCTCTGCAAAGAATTCCTTGAACTCCTTGAAGAGCTTCTATTTTTGCAGTTGCTTTATTTCCTTGCTTATTGCATAATCTGGACTGGTTTTCATTGCCATCATCTGAATGCAGTGGTCCTCGTGTTTCCTGTTTATGTCTTCTTCATCTTGCATCTCACTCTTACAATTTCCACCTCTGCCACTTCTGCTGCCCACATCAACATTACACCAGTTGTGAAATTTCTCAGACTATTCTTGTTTGATTCCAGGGAAACTTACGGCGTATTATCAAGAGCTGAGAAGCTTGGCTGGCTTTCCATCCATGATATCATCGGAAGTCTCCTCAAAGACCTTTTTATGTCAGTCACAAGCGTGGAGCCAACAATGGTAATCCATTTCTCAGGTGGTATGTCCTGTAAAAGGTTTGAGAAGCTCTTTTGCTCCACCCTCTTGTCTTCAAACTCTTACCTCATCCCCCTTCCTCTCCTGTCCTTTCATTCATTCCTGTCTTTTGTGCTGTGAGATGCAGAAAGGAAGGGAGGAGGGGGGAAGAGGGGGGAAGAAGAGGGATCTTTTGTTGGCTTTCAGGTGCTTTCACATGAAAAGACAGAGTACACACCTAGGTTGCCGCCACGGCAACCCATGGCGTCTCACTTGCTTCCGCTGAGTATACCTGAGTTGGCCTTCAATTGCCTCTGCACCCCAGGTGTGCATAAATACCTTTAGATGCAGGCACAGATGAAGAAAACTTTAAATTGGCAGAAATACACACACCTATGTCACAATAATATATTCTCAGTTTGTAACTTGCTGAGACACAAGTGGATGATGCACATCCAAGAACATGGTTGCAAAGGAACAAAGCGATACGGAGTGTGTGTGGTTTGAGTGGGGGTACTTGCTGATTGTGCGGCAACTTTCTCTGTTCTCCCCGTGAAAGGAGCTCAGGTAGCCCTCGGTAAGTTTATTTTATTCCCAGGTAGACCATGCTGAGTGCTCTCAAGTTAGAGTCAGGTGTCGGGTAGCTACTTGTCTTTGTGTCTTCAAGGCTGCTGTTGCTTGGATAGTGTTTACAGCCTGGGGAGCACAGTGGAAAGGGGGAGGACAGGGCATTAACTTTGATCTGATGCAGACTGTTTGATAGTTTGCGCAGGAAGGAGATAAAGTGTGAGAAAGAAACGGTGTAGGGTAAATCCACATTAAGGCTTTGCTACAAAGGTTTGCAGCTCTGCATGTATGTGAGCTGCAAACCCTAGTTTGCAGCTCACATACATGCAGTATGCAAGCCACTGCTTTTGTACCACTGCACCACTGGTCAGCAGTGGCTTTTGTACCACTGCTGACCAAAAGCCTCAGCAGTGGTACAAATATCATGGTTTGAGTTTTCATTGTGACAGTTCACATTGTTTTTAGATTTTTGTGCAGATTTTTTTTTTTTTTAATAAACCCAGCTCACTTGTGAAGCTTTCAAAGAGTCCATCTCTGTCAAGCTAATAAGCAGACCAATTAAAAACGGAGAAATCAATGGCTTCTTGTGACAGCTTCTGTCGTAGAAAATACCAAGGACAGATCTGACAGTAGCTTTAAACATCCTTATAGAGTAATTTATATCCACGATCCTGCAAAATTGTACAATCATAGTTTATTTAAAACGTCCTACGCACAGGATTAATAATGTCAGTAATGAGAAGATGCTTTGCCTGACTGGATGCTTACCACAAAATATTATAAAATGGCATTACATGCTGAAAAGCAACCTAACCAGAAGATAGATGCTGTTTACACAAAAGCAGAACCTATTCACCCTGCCAAAGTACTTTGGCCTTTGACAGCAACATCTAGAGAAGTCCTTTGGTCAAACTTCCTGACATGAAGATTTGAGGCAAACATAAATGCTCTCAGTTGCCTCAAGCCTTTACTTGTTACGCATCATTCTCAAGTGAATATGCGACTGTCTCATACAGTTTGAAATCAGCATCATCACAGACCAGCTGAAGGTATGAAGAAATGTTTAAAACCCTGTCAAAATCCAGCAAATCACAGAAACATGCAAAAAAAGTATATATACTTGGATTTCACTTTCTTCAGTATTTGTTTATTCATCCTTCCACAGGTTAAACCTGGTGATTTGTCTATTTCAGAGTCACCAAGACCAAATTACACTGTAATTGTTTGCGATGGGAAAAGAAAATAACTTCGCAAAGAGATACTAATACGCTTTTGTGTGTGGATTCTGCTTCATTGCTCTCCTCTAGTATGTTGACCTGCATCATTCACAATTTGTCAACAACACAGCAGGTTAAGTTTGCGTTACAGTTTCTTATGGGAATTAAAAAACTTACTTTTCCAGGGAAAAAAATTGTCACGTCTGTTCATTATATAATCTAATCTATAACAGTAATTTGTAAGAAAAATTTCCGTGCTCATCCATCAATACTCCTTCGTGTCGAAATGATTAAATATTAGTAAATTCTGCTGCTACACTGATTTGTGGTGCCTCCCTTCTGAGTGCACACACTCATCCGTGAACTGCAAGAACACGTTCAATCTGACCAAATCCTGTTTGACATTCACAGCTGTATGAGGAGCCATGCAAACTGAAAAGACAGGATCAAAACAGGAAAACAAGAGAAGCCAGTAAAAAAGAGAAACACAGACAGGCAGGAGACCAAACATGCAGTTTTCTTTTACAGAGCACTCTGTGTGTTTTAGGGGCCCCCAGAGGCCAGATAATCAAAGAGCATTTAAAAAAAAATGACAGAGTTTTAGTGTGCCAGAAGGTTGGAGGTGCAAAGCCAAAGAGGGAAAAAATTTGCAGGTGTATAAAGAACATGTGCATGTTTTTTTTGTTGTTGTTTTTTTTTAAGTTTGTACACACATGTTAATGCCAGCGGGTAAAACTGTGTGCCTGCTTGTGCATCGGCCAACTTCAAGATCCTGCTAAACATGCCTTTGATCAGAGAAACCATGTGTATTTGACGAGTAGGTAAAAGAAAAAAAAATCAACTGACAGTTGGAGCACCGACAGAACTTCCACTACAGATATGAAGAAAAAGGAGGAAGAAGAGAGAGCACGAGAGAGTGTGAGTAAGAGAGAGGGACATTGTGAAGAACTGCTCTGAAAGAGTTTTTGTGGGGCCATAACAAAGGCTCCTCAGAAAACATTGTGGCATAGGAATGTTAATTAATTAATGAGAAACTATTCAGGCTAGAGGATTGTGGAGAAAGAAGAAAAGTTAAGAGAAAGACAGAGCAACAGGGAAGACAAACCTTTATGAATGCATATATTTTAGGCTGTGAGGCTTTATTTTTTTGATAAGCCTGCATCCCAGCTCCACAAGTTTGGTAGTTACGAACTTGCGCGTTACGTCCTTGTTTTGGTTTTTCATCTATTCACATCTGTGCTTGTGTGCCATCAACACACTGATGTTACAACATGAAAGCCCCTGCCGCCTGTACACCTCAGCCCCAGCTTTCGACTTTCTAAGAAATGCACCAGCTTTTATGAGGCCAACCGCTTGGTTTATACTAGCTTATGGAAGACGACGTAATTCCTCATAAAGCATCACCAGAACTGAAGAGATGAGGAGGAATTCTGAGGTGTTTTACTTTTATGAACCAGCTGCAGGATGATAGTACTGAGAAATGAAATGGGAATAAATAATACAAGCTCTGCCTGATTGTCATAACTGGTCGTCTTTTTTTAAACTATAGAATTATTATGTGGATGGTGTGCAACCTCCTGTCACGTATAGGAACCACCTGTGTCAAGAATGAAGCAGTACAGAGATCCTACGTACAGGATCTTTATTTACCATTTCTGTGTTTAACCCTATGTATGCCACTCGCTAAAAGTGAGATGCAACATTCATTTTAGAACTAAATTTGTTCTGTAGTCTTGACTGTAGTGATTCTAGAACAGAAGTTTGGTGTTTACTGTTTATACTGCTGTAATGGAGGGCATATGGAGACTTTTAATGTATGTTTTATAATTTTAGACTGTATTATTGGCTCTTCTGCTCAGGGACTACAGATGGAAACTCGCTTAAGCTAAATCTGGCGCGATGCATCTTTTATTAATCCGTCTTGCACATTGTGATGTTTTAAATAAACTAATAACCTAAACATTTATTAACAGTTTTTGTTAAAAAGCACATTAAGTCCCTTTCAATGACCAATCATATACAAATAGGTCAGAGGTTATGGTCAGTGATCCAAGATTATAAACAAGCTTTCTTTTTAGATGACCTATTACTACATTCTGTCGTTACATTAACATTACATTCATCTTGGTAAACTGGTTGTAATTGTGCCCTACATTAATATTGCTTTAATTCACAACAAATTCCCTCTTCATATTACGTTACAACAAATAGCTACAGAAAATGAATTCATGTCCATTTAGCTTTTTATATTGTTATAAACATGACACCATTTGTCAGCCCAGACAAAAAAAAAATATTCTATCTAAATTACAGGTTTTGAGTCAAAAGTGACTGGCATTAACAACTGCTTATGATTTAATTTACCTTGACAGAAATTATAGTTCCGTCGAAAGAAAAGTAAGCCCAAAGCATGATGATTCTACCTTCATGTTTCACTGTGGCTATGCGTTATCAAATTTTCCTCTCAGAATTCTGGTCAAAAGTTTACAATTCACTTTGTGAATGTTTTTTTTTTATTTATTTTTTTTTATTATTATTATTACAATTGAATCAAAATTTTGCCACATTTTAGCCAGGCTGTTTTCTTTGGAAGAAAAATAATTCTGCCTTACACACCTACTTCTTAGTCAACTTATGGAGGTTGTGGGATATTGTTGTCAAACAAATGTTCATCAGTATTGCCGTCATGCTTTTCTCAGGCTCCTTGACTAATCCCATTTCTTTTTTCTTTTTTTTCTTTTTTTTTTTGATGGTTCATTCAGCGCTTGATACGTTACCATTATCTTAAATTTTCTCCAGTACTGGATGACTGCTTTCACTGTACTGTTGAATATAACTCTGTTATTCCTTGATTTTCTGCCCAATATGTTTTTCAGGTGAATTGTACAAGATATATGTGACATAGTTGAAAAAGTTGTGAAAGTATTTATCATGGTCTCAAAAACCCAGTATTTTATAGTTTGAAATTCAGCTGCATTTCTTCAGAAAACCATACTCGAGCATATGTGAAATGAATCTAGCAGTTGTTTTGCGTAAGTCAGTCACAATCTGCTACTTATCTCTGGGCATTCATACGTGTGTGTGCATGTGTTTCTCTGTGTGTGTGAATGTGACATTCCGGCGGGGGGAACCTGAGAAGGTGCAACTTACGAGACACTAGATTCGGCTCCTTCTGGGAACTGAAGGGTGCTGAAGTGTCATAATTTCAGTTTTCTCCACATGGTCGCCGCCAGTCACACACTGAACTGCTGCAGCTCTTTCACAAGTTCATTCAGCTGTTTTAGTCCTTATCCTAAAAAAAAAAAAAAACAACAAAAAAAACTCTTATTCCTCTGTAGGTCAGGATCACTCTGCTTTATTATCTGCACTCTGTTGCTCCCATCTCCCCTTGGAAAGTTAACTTTCTCACCCTCTGTGCTCAGACCAAGCTTCAAGGCAGAGCAAAATTAGAAGGAGGGGGGAAGGAAAGGGGAAAAAGAGAGGGAAGAGTTGGGAGTTTGAGAAGTGCGGGCCCCTCCCACTTTCCGGAGATGCTCCAGCCCATCCCTAAATTGTGGGCCAATGGGGCTGGCTCATTCACTCCTTCTACAATAGGTAAGGAGAGAGAGGCACAGAGCAACAGATATATATTCAGACAGAGATAGACAGAGGGAGAGATACTGAATCTAGCAGGAGGAGAAAGACAGTGTAGAGAAAAGATTTAGGAAGGGAGACGGAAGGAGGAAGGGAAGTTAAGATTAAGTGAAACCCTAGGGGAGTAAAGTAAAAGCTGGGAGACAAGCAGATTAATGGAGATGAAGAAGCAGAACTTCTGACAGGACAGATTTACAGTGTGGACAACCCACTGGGAGGAAAAGCAGTAACAAAAAGAAAAAAAAAGGAGGACAGGAACATCTGAGAGGAAACCATTTATCACAGCTGCCTTGTAAGACATTTCATAGGACAGAGGGGAAGCTCTTTGCAGGTGTAGATGCAGACAGGTGGACGGACAAACATGCTGCTTGGCGTACTGCTTCTCTGTGCTGCTGGAGGAAAATGGGGTTCCACCCCTGGAGCGTGGGGGCACGGACAGGTCCAAGAAAGACAGGAGTCTGAGGCAGCTTGCCCGGCCCCTTGCCAGTGCGAAGAAGATGGCATTTTTATCATGGTGGACTGCTCGGAGATGGGTCTGTCATCTGTGCCGGCGGGCCTGAGCCCTTTCACCACATACCTGTAGGTAACATCTTGAAGTTAAAGAATGTTTTACCGCCTGATCAGACATGGTTTTACTTAAATACCTTTAAATTTATGGATCTCTTGAAGTGTTTTAATGGCTCTTTGGCTGCGTGGTTGTACTTCCACCGTTATCATCATCTAAACATCTGGCTTATTTTTTATGATGGAAACTTTATATTCAAAACGCCGTTAGAAACTGTATTACTGCAATAATGGTTGCATGTGTGGCGACCAGTCACTGGCATAACACACATTATGTTAAAACTGGAACCAGAGCAACTGCAGCTCAACGTATCAATGTAAGAACAAGTGACGGCGTGTGTGTGTGTGTGTGTGTGTGCGTGCGTGTTCAAGTGAGTGTGTTGTGCTGTCCACTACGGGTAAATAACCAAAGCACTTTTAGTGTCAGGTTTCTCAACACCAACTGGAGACTATGGATATTTGTGCATCTGTGTATGTGTGTGTGTGCTCACATGCATTGGAGTTGAGCATGGCTTCTGCATGGTTTGGGCTTAATTTCTCTCCTTTGCCAATTAGTACGTCCATTTCATACCTGCGTGTTTTCATTTCCCCCTGCCTATTTTCAATTCACATCTTTTTTCCATAAAGTTGTTTTTTAATAGATTACTGAGATAAATTGTTATAAAAATGTTAAAATTTAATGTACGCAATTGTTTCTTTCAATTACATTCTATTTTCTTATAGATGTTTCATTGGCAACTGAACCACATGAAAAATGACAGATTATGAATCCTGATTAAATCAAAAATAACTAGGCAAACTTTAGCGAGTAGATATCAAGTAAAGGCGTAAATAACTTTGTTTCTTCGCAGCAGATTATGTTCAGAAGGTAGGAAATGTTCTTCTGGTGGGTACAAAATGACATGCAGACAGCTCCGTTTTGTATAATTTGGGACATTTTGTTCGTACAAACTTCTCTACAGACCTTGCAGTCAATGCTCCACAAAAAGCCATTGTTGTTAGTTGTGCTCTCTTTTTATTCGCTTCCATTGTCTTGTTATGAGCTTGTCAAAATACTGTCAGCTCCCTTTGCTGAATAACTTTAAAATCAATCCAGAGACGTCCATTTTTACTTCCACACAGTGTGCTGCTATGTGACATCAATGTTGTTCTACTTGGCATGTGGAAGAAGGACACAGAAGTCTGCTTGCAATCACGTCATTCGTTGGTACCACACACAGAAAAGACGGGATTTCAGTCAAATATTGAAATTGAGCATCAAAACCTGCTGTGTGAACCTAGCCATAGAGAAGGGTTAAAATGGGCTGATGTATGCTTCAGTGTTTGTTTGTCTCCAAGCTTTTGTGGACTTTACTGTACACGAACATATATTTGTTTAAAATGTACTTTTTCACTCTCACACATTGGTCTCTCGTCGTCAGTCAGGTAAAAATAACACATCTACAATCATTTCTATTTGTAACTTCACAAAATGACTCAGTTGTACAACTAATTCATGAATGGTGAAATACACAGTTTGTAGATGATTTGTGCGGTTACGTGTTTGAAAGGTTGTCATATCCTGCTAATGCATCTAAGAGCTACCAGCCACTTTAGAGGTAATAAGAGACACTTTAGACATCTTACAGAGTTCTATCTTGCACCACCCTGCTGTTGCCTAAAAGCACATCTGTCAAATGTCTTCACGGTGCAAGCCTTCAGATGGAAGATTACCAACACTCTGCGATACTGAAGTGATAAAAGTGAAATCCTGACTTGTAGAGTTCTCATGAGGTGTTTCAAGAGCAGCAGGTTAGGATAGTTTATGAAATAAGTGACCTTATAAGTGACTCTGCTTGAATGATGTCTTACTCTGTGAATATCTTGGGAGCCTGCAATAATCAGATTTCACTGTGAAAGTTTAAATACATGCAGTGTTTAGGTTTTAACTCTTAGTCAAAGAACCCCTGTATAGTGGAAGCCAACAACTTACGTACACTATACAAAGACAAATAAGTGTTTCTTTTTTTCCCCTCTCACTGTCTGACATTAAATGAGGCAAATCATTTCTATATGTAGTTCAGTTTGGAGTACCACAATGATTTTTATTTGCTAAATGCCTGAATAACAAGAGAAGATTTTGTTTTTGATTATTTTTTTTAACTCCTTAACCCTCAGCCCCGGAAAATACAATGGAAAAATGGCACCCGGGTGTCTTGCTGCAGGTTATTGAGCAAACAAAAAAGTTATGCCTTTAAGTCATTTGGGAAACCCATGGTGGTAATGATGCAATGGCTTTGTAAGCTTTTAATTCACACATTTTTAATTAAGTGAATGCAGATGTATTTTATGACAACACATCAAACTCACTACTTCCTTGTTTGCCATCACTGAAAAAAAAAAACCCAACAAAAAATAGGCAAAATATCAGAAAGAGAATTGTGACCCACCACAATCGAGCAGCATAGCACAGAAACCTGTTGCAGTTACACCAGTTCAATCAGGAGCAGTTAGTAAAAAAAAATAGCACTATCAAGTGTACTACTAAATATATGTATATGTGCATGTATGCGTTTGTGTGCATGTTGCACCTTGAACATGTTTTCTATGTCTTTTTTTTACATGTGTAGTCAATGGAAAGTTTGTAGTTCCTACTGCTGCTGATAAAAGGGAGATTGTTTTATTTACTTCCTGTGGGCAGGATTACGTTTTATCCTGCCTAAGGACATTAAGGATTTTCAGAATTTGTATTGCTTGGTTATAGTGACAGAAGTGAGGGCTTGTCCAGAGAAATATTCAAAGGGAATCTGCCACAGTTTCCAACAGTGAGAAAGAATGGCTTTGTGTGCAAATATGGCATGACTAAATCAGCGCAAACTCAATGATGACGGGATCTGTTAAAGAGGTGGGTGTTGAGCTTCTAGAATTAAACAAAAAAAAAAAATTAAAAAAAAAAAAAAAANTTTTGCGTAAGTCAGTCACAATCTGCTACTTATCTCTGGGCATTCATACGTGTGTGTGCATGTGTTTCTCTGTGTGTGTGAATGTGACATTCCGGCGGGGGGAACCTGAGAAGGTGCAACTTACGAGACACTAGATTCGGCTCCTTCTGGGAACTGAAGGGTGCTGAAGTGTCATAATTTCAGTTTTCTCCACATGGTCGCCGCCAGTCACACACTGAACTGCTGCAGCTCTTTCACAAGTTCATTCAGCTGTTTTAGTCCTTATCCTAAAAAAAAAAAAAAACAACAAAAAAAACTCTTATTCCTCTGTAGGTCAGGATCACTCTGCTTTATTATCTGCACTCTGTTGCTCCCATCTCCCCTTGGAAAGTTAACTTTCTCACCCTCTGTGCTCAGACCAAGCTTCAAGGCAGAGCAAAATTAGAAGGAGGGGGGAAGGAAAGGGGAAAAAGAGAGGGAAGAGTTGGGAGTTTGAGAAGTGCGGGCCCCTCCCACTTTCCGGAGATGCTCCAGCCCATCCCTAAATTGTGGGCCAATGGGGCTGGCTCATTCACTCCTTCTACAATAGGTAAGGAGAGAGAGGCACAGAGCAACAGATATATATTCAGACAGAGATAGACAGAGGGAGAGATACTGAATCTAGCAGGAGGAGAAAGACAGTGTAGAGAAAAGATTTAGGAAGGGAGACGGAAGGAGGAAGGGAAGTTAAGATTAAGTGAAACCCTAGGGGAGTAAAGTAAAAGCTGGGAGACAAGCAGATTAATGGAGATGAAGAAGCAGAACTTCTGACAGGACAGATTTACAGTGTGGACAACCCACTGGGAGGAAAAGCAGTAACAAAAAGAAAAAAAAAGGAGGACAGGAACATCTGAGAGGAAACCATTTATCACAGCTGCCTTGTAAGACATTTCATAGGACAGAGGGGAAGCTCTTTGCAGGTGTAGATGCAGACAGGTGGACGGACAAACATGCTGCTTGGCGTACTGCTTCTCTGTGCTGCTGGAGGAAAATGGGGTTCCACCCCTGGAGCGTGGGGGCACGGACAGGTCCAAGAAAGACAGGAGTCTGAGGCAGCTTGCCCGGCCCCTTGCCAGTGCGAAGAAGATGGCATTTTTATCATGGTGGACTGCTCGGAGATGGGTCTGTCATCTGTGCCGGCGGGCCTGAGCCCTTTCACCACATACCTGTAGGTAACATCTTGAAGTTAAAGAATGTTTTACCGCCTGATCAGACATGGTTTTACTTAAATACCTTTAAATTTATGGATCTCTTGAAGTGTTTTAATGGCTCTTTGGCTGCGTGGTTGTACTTCCACCGTTATCATCATCTAAACATCTGGCTTATTTTTTATGATGGAAACTTTATATTCAAAACGCCGTTAGAAACTGTATTACTGCAATAATGGTTGCATGTGTGGCGACCAGTCACTGGCATAACACACATTATGTTAAAACTGGAACCAGAGCAACTGCAGCTCAACGTATCAATGTAAGAACAAGTGACGGCGTGTGTGTGTGTGTGTGTGTGTGCGTGCGTGTTCAAGTGAGTGTGTTGTGCTGTCCACTACGGGTAAATAACCAAAGCACTTTTAGTGTCAGGTTTCTCAACACCAACTGGAGACTATGGATATTTGTGCATCTGTGTGTGTGTGCTCACATGCATTGGAGTTGAGCATGGCTTCTGCATGGTTTGGGCTTAATTTCTCTCCTTTGCCAATTAGTACGTCCATTTCATACCTGCGTGTTTTCATTTCCCCCTGCCTATTTTCAATTCACATCTTTTTTCCATAAAGTTGTTTTTTAATAGATTACTGAGATAAATTGTTATAAAAATGTTAAAATTTAATGTACGCAATTGTTTCTTTCAATTACATTCTATTTTCTTATAGATGTTTCATTGGCAACTGAACCACATGAAAAATGACAGATTATGAATCCTGATTAAATCAAAAATAACTAGGCAAACTTTAGCGAGTAGATATCAAGTAAAGGCGTAAATAACTTTGTTTCTTCGCAGCAGATTATGTTCAGAAGGTAGGAAATGTTCTTCTGGTGGGTACAAAATGACATGCAGACAGCTCCGTTTTGTATAATTTGGGACATTTTGTTCGTACAAACTTCTCTACAGACCTTGCAGTCAATGCTCCACAAAAAGCCATTGTTGTTAGTTGTGCTCTCTTTTTATTCGCTTCCATTGTCTTGTTATGAGCTTGTCAAAATACTGTCAGCTCCCTTTGCTGAATAACTTTAAAATCAATCCAGAGACGTCCATTTTTACTTCCACACAGTGTGCTGCTATGTGACATCAATGTTGTTCTACTTGGCATGTGGAAGAAGGACACAGAAGTCTGCTTGCAATCACGTCATTCGTTGGTACCACACACAGAAAAGACGGGATTTCAGTCAAATATTGAAATTGAGCATCAAAACCTGCTGTGTGAACCTAGCCATAGAGAAGGGTTAAAATGGGCTGATGTATGCTTCAGTGTTTGTTTGTCTCCAAGCTTTTGTGGACTTTACTGTACACGAACATATATTTGTTTAAAATGTACTTTTTCACTCTCACACATTGGTCTCTCGTCGTCAGTCAGGTAAAAATAACACATCTACAATCATTTCTATTTGTAACTTCACAAAATGACTCAGTTGTACAACTAATTCATGAATGGTGAAATACACAGTTTGTAGATGATTTGTGCGGTTACGTGTTTGAAAGGTTGTCATATCCTGCTAATGCATCTAAGAGCTACCAGCCACTTTAGAGGTAATAAGAGACACTTTAGACATCTTACAGAGTTCTATCTTGCACCACCCTGCTGTTGCCTAAAAGCACATCTGTCAAATGTCTTCACGGTGCAAGCCTTCAGATGGAAGATTACCAACACTCTGCGATACTGAAGTGATAAAAGTGAAATCCTGACTTGTAGAGTTCTCATGAGGTGTTTCAAGAGCAGCAGGTTAGGATAGTTTATGAAATAAGTGACCTTATAAGTGACTCTGCTTGAATGATGTCTTACTCTGTGAATATCTTGGGAGCCTGCAATAATCAGATTTCACTGTGAAAGTTTAAATACATGCAGTGTTTAGGTTTTAACTCTTAGTCAAAGAACCCCTGTATAGTGGAAGCCAACAACTTACGTACACTATACAAAGACAAATAAGTGTTTCTTTTTTTCCCCTCTCACTGTCTGACATTAAATGAGGCAAATCATTTCTATATGTAGTTCAGTTTGGAGTACCACAATGATTTTTATTTGCTAAATGCCTGAATAACAAGAGAAGATTTTGTTTTTGATTATTTTTTTTAACTCCTTAACCCTCAGCCCCGGAAAATACAATGGAAAAATGGCACCCGGGTGTCTTGCTGCAGGTTATTGAGCAAACAAAAAAGTTATGCCTTTAAGTCATTTGGGAAACCCATGGTGGTAATGATGCAATGGCTTTGTAAGCTTTTAATTCACACATTTTTAATTAAGTGAATGCAGATGTATTTTATGACAACACATCAAACTCACTACTTCCTTGTTTGCCATCACTGAAAAAAAAAAACCCAACAAAAAATAGGCAAAATATCAGAAAGAGAATTGTGACCCACCACAATCGAGCAGCATAGCACAGAAACCTGTTGCAGTTACACCAGTTCAATCAGGAGCAGTTAGTAAAAAAAAATAGCACTATCAAGTGTACTACTAAATATATGTATATGTGCATGTATGCGTTTGTGTGCATGTTGCACCTTGAACATGTTTTCTATGTCTTTTTTTTACATGTGTAGTCAATGGAAAGTTTGTAGTTCCTACTGCTGCTGATAAAAGGGAGATTGTTTTATTTACTTCCTGTGGGCAGGATTACGTTTTATCCTGCCTAAGGACATTAAGGATTTTCAGAATTTGTATTGCTTGGTTATAGTGACAGAAGTGAGGGCTTGTCCAGAGAAATATTCAAAGGGAATCTGCCACAGTTTCCAACAGTGAGAAAGAATGGCTTTGTGTGCAAATATGGCATGACTAAATCAGCGCAAACTCAATGATGACGGGATCTGTTAAAGAGGTGGGTGTTGAGCTTCTAGAATTAAACAAAATAAAAAAAACTAAGGTGACCTGAAAGACTGTTCCTCTTTGGTAATTCTAATTGCTCCTAGCTGCTTCTCTGGAGCAGCCACACACAAATACTCATCATTCCCTGCAAACACAGGCTTAATTGTTCATTTCCCTCCGTTACCTAACATTGGAACTGACCAATTAGTGAGTTTGAGGGCTGATTTAGAATAAGATAAATAAACTCAGAGGCCAACTACACACACCCATGCAGACTCGCTCACACACCATGCAGTACTTTTAGAGGAGACAAGAAAGGAATGTGGGATGGCAGTGAAGATGCCACAACAAATGAAGTTCCTACAGGAAAAAAAGGAGAGAAAAAAACCCAAAAGATTTCTCTTTTAAGTTGTTGATAAAAATGATGAAAGAGAAACAACTTCTGCCTGACTGCACTCAAATGCATGCACAAACACACTAGGTCCAGGCTCCATGGTGAGGATACGCAGTTCAACATATTTATGACAGAGGTGAGTTGATCCGATCTCCACCAGCATCTGCTGAAGTGTCCAGAACACCCCGTTGTGGTGTGCAGGCAGGATTAGCCTCCGAGTGCACAGTGCAAAGAGATTTTCTTTGGGATTTACTCGGAAACTGTCCACCTTAAAAACTGCATTAACACAAATCTCTGAAAGCGTATGACATCATTCGCTCGTGTCACCAGAGAGCTCTACAAAGCGAGCCAAAATGTTCACGCTACGACATCGGAGAGGGTGATTCGGGCAGCGCAGGGACTATTACATCTTCCAGAGTTTATTTGCAAACCTGGAAGGCCTTACTGAATTCATGTATAAACATAATTAAATGTGAACCAGCAAAAACAATTGTATCCTAACACTGAGGGGGAGTGCAGCGTGGAACTCTGCAAAGGAATTTAACCACTGGGAGGCAAAAGGTTTTGCGAGAGGCTCGGAGAAAAGTTTCTGAAGATTTATGGCAATAATCGTTTCCGTGGGCAACGCATAAAATGAGCTGTCATGTGTGACGCTTTGAAAAACCTGCTCTTTGATATCAGATTAGGAAGGAAAGACAGTGCCTGAGGGAGAGAGACTTTGTGAGTGTGCATGGATATGTGTTGTGCTAGAGAGCCCCAAGTACAGTGGAGTTGTTTGAGGATCTGAATAGGTTGACGTATAGCTGAAGGCTGCATGTCACAAGAGACGGGCTTACAATGACTCAGTAAGTAGCCTGTATGTAAGAAATGTTATGTGACACTAAATGAATTAGTCGACTGTCCTAATGACAGAACTGCTCATATTTAATGCAATTTTTGAAATGGCAACTAAATTGAGTTTTGTTTCATGTTACATTGCGAAGACTGCTAGCATTTTTATATTTTGCCTTGTTACAATAAAAATGTCTGGGATTTTTATTGTAATAAAAATCAATAATCAGTATTGCAATACTTTGCAATACTGCAAAGTATTGAGCTCTCCCAGCTCAATACTTTGCAGAGCAACTTTCATAAGTGGGTCATTCTGACACATGGTTGTGCTTTGATCTGAATTATTTCATCGTTGGCCTGTTGTACAAGGTTATTGTCCTGCTGGAAGGTGAATTTCTGCCCAGTCTCGAGTCTTCTGCAGCACCGGCATTTAGCACCAGACATCAATCTATGCGATCTGTCAAATGTTTGAGCTCCTGCAAAAGTAAAGTGTTTCTGCAGTATGATGCTGTCACCGCCAGACTTTATAGTGAGAACAACGTAATCAACGTGATGTTGGTTTACCGCCAAATGTAGGGCTTTGCATATATCTCAAAATGTTCATCTCACAAGAGCACCTTCTGCCACGTTTGCTTGAATCCCAAGTAAGACTTATTTATTTAAATAGTAGTTTTTCGCTTGCCACTATTCCATAAAGGCCAGATTTGTGGAACAAAAAAAAAAAAAAAAAAAAGAAAACATCAGCAAGTTACATTGCGAAAACATCAGTGTCGTCTTAAACTGGTGCCTTTAACCCAAAATAAATTCATTTTGTGTCAAAATAGGAGAAATGTTTGGACTCCAGATGTGTACAGCTGTACATAGACAAGTCTGAATAGAACAGGTTCATTGGACAGCATGCTTTAAATCGTCATCAGCTGACCAAATACAGGACATGAGGGTGTAAAAGAATTGGAATATATTTCTTAACATAATATTTCTGATGCTGCCAATGTGTATTGACCTCAGTAACTCTGTTTATGGGACTGTTGATTTCTTCTTGTTCTCCAACGTCACCTTGGATGTCTTAACTGCCTCTATCACTAGTGTTCTGCTTCATGGCTAGTCAGTTTAGGTGAATAGCCAAGATCTGGTAGGTTTGTGGTTCTGTCTTAGTGTTTGCATTTTGAACGATTGAACAGTTCTCCATCTGATATCAGAAGTGTAGCATATTGTTTTATGACCTTCATCTGCTTTAACCTTCTCCACAAGGTAATCCCTCTTCACACTGTTCACTGATGTTTTCTAACAAAGCTCTGACACTTTTACAAGCCAACTGTATCAATACTGAGAATTGCAGAGGATTTAATTTAGGAGTATCGGAGTAAAGGGAGCACATTAAGATGCAAGCCACATGTTAAAGTTTTTAATTTTTAACAAATTATTAAAAACCATGCTTTAGTTGCATTCCATTTTACAGTTATGTGCCTTTATGGTGGTCTATTGCATACAACCAGAATAAAATTATGTAAGCTTGTGATTATATAGAGAAAATATGGAGAAAGTGCAGAGGGTACGAACCGTTTTGCAAAGCACTGCAAGTTCTAGTTCCTAAACTTTCCAGAGGCTCATCTTCAAGTGTTTCATGCCACTGTGATCAGTATTTCTTATGTGTATGCGTGTGTGCGTGCGCGTGTGTGTGTGTGTGTGTGAACTAGGAAAAGAGAGTGGAGCGTTTAGGTGAAGCGTCGTGGTAAAGCGGTGGGTGCGGTGAACTTCTAACAGTGTTTTGGCCGAGGCCAGGAAACCACAGCTAGTGCATTACCAGACAGAGAAAAACCAAGGAGAGGGTGAGCATGTGTGCGTGTGCATGTGTGTGAAGACCACCCACACTGCAAGGGTGATTTCTTCCTCTTTTTTTTTTTTTTTTTTTTCTATTTGGAAGAGGTGAAACAAGAAAGCAAGGATGATGACGGGGCGGAATATGAAGAGAGTCTGAGAAATGCTCAAATCGGTGTCGAGGACACAGGATTGCATTTTGAATGACTTTGAAGATTTTATTGGGAACGGCAGCGTGCGTATGGCGGGGACAACATCCTGCCTCTGTGGTGGCCATGACAGTAACAGTCGTGTGCGTGTCATTTAGCCATTATGTTGATGGAATGATTCCTATCAGGAGTGACCGGGGGTCACACTGTAAACATCGCCTGTTAGAGACAGAAGTTAGAGAAATTGTATGTGATAAAGTCAAGGGGAGGAGGATTTGAGAGGAAAGCAAGCTAAAGTCAGAGAAGTGAGGAAAAAAAGAAAAAGAAAAAGATGACGTTCTGTGGCTTTGTGTGTGTGCTGTGTGTGTGTTCACTGACAGTAGAAGGTTCTCTTTAGAGCTCTTATCAGCTCAAGCATCAGTGTCCTGGCTCCAGACGTCTCTGTTAGACCCCCGCCTTAACGACCCAGCCCTCCCTTGGTCTCTCTGTTAGCCTCACCACACCCCCCCACCCATACCTATTCTCCTTTCCTCACCTGCTCTCTCCAGTCTGTTTGGGATTGGAAGAATTTATATGCCCCAGCTTGTGTGCCGTCAGAGCAGGTGCTGAAGTTGCCCATCCTGCACTAAAGTGTAAATGTACCATTTCTTAAAAAACACCCATCTAGTTCATTGCTCGGACCTCATGTCTGAAGAGAAGAAATGAAGGGTGTGAACTGAAGTCAGATTTTGTAAGTGTCCACATGTCAGCAGTTGCTCTGGCTGTGAGCCAAGCATTTCTTATGTGTATGCGTGTGTGCGTGCGCGTGTGTGTGTGTGTGTGAACTAGGAAAAGAGAGTGGAGCGTTTAGGTGAAGCGTGCAGTGGATTGTCCTTTCCTGAGAGTAATCTGGAAGGCTTTTGAAACCCCGCTCAAGGACAGACGGCAGGCAGGCAGGTATGGGACAACAATGAGAACAATGACTTTTCCCGTAGGAGCCACAGGCAGAGAAGATACTGTGGCCATGGTGTACTCTGCTGCTCCACATCCTGTCCTTTAGAAAAAAGGCAGAAACCTATCATGACACAAGATCTTTAAGGGAATCAGGATGGAGGAGGGAGAGATCAATGAAGCATCTGTTTGGACAGCATATGCACAAATGTCGTCTCAGGCCAGACACCGCTGTCCTCACCATTGTCTTCTTGTGCAATTCTGCTCGAATAAAGTCTTGTTTGGGGAGCGCATTTTGGGGTTTCTCCCCTTCGTTTGGATTCCCTCTGGTAGACGTTCTACTTCTCCTTCATCGAACAGAAGGAGAAGTTGTGAATAATGACTTTGATATTCTGCACTGTTTTAAAATTGTAGTCTGCCTGTAGTCTTAGCAATAGCAGCAGAGGAAGTGAATGAAGCCATTCAGTTCACGCTGGCTACGCTTCCAAATATTGAATTAACATTAACAGTCACCTCCTTCATTTCTGTCTTTGCCTTGGACGATGGTTGTTTATAGCACAGGCAATTTCTGTTAAACTGGTGTATTACATACGTCACAGGTAAAGATTAGCAATTGGGTAAAATTTAAAACCTCCAGGAAGCAATCGTTTCTAACTATTTGAGAGCCCAAACTTTCTGTACAAAGCAAATAGCGGTGGAGTAGGAGCTGGTCTTTACTAGGCTAAGTCACCACTGTCTGAATTGATGAATCTATATGTTTCATCTAATGGCAGTCTGACTCTAGTGTATGACACACAGGGGCCAGGAATGACCTTCTTCTAATGTGTGGTTGTGTGGTGAAGGGCTGCTTGTGTGCCGGCATGGCCCAGATTCCTATTCAGGCCCTTTCCGATCCTGGGAATCCATGGGAATGTTTGTTTGTGTGTGTGCTCACGGGTATATGTGCATGAATTTGTGCGAAAGGACGAGTCCTTTCATTTTCACCACAGAGACGGCATTGTCCTGTCCGGGGACAAACTACAGTTTGGTGCAGATGCGTGTATGTTTCAATGACACACGTATTCAGTCATTAGTAGCTGTTTTTTGCTTTGGCATAATGAAGTCATCTTTATGGAGAATATCGCTTATGAGCAATAATAATAAAAACATAGTTTTATTGTTTCGCAGAAGGCATTAACTATGGTTTTCTTTTATTTCAATTATCCCCACAGCTGCTTCAGTTGAATATCTTGCGCATGACAGTGAAAATATTCCTTTCTGGAACATAATTTCCAATTAATAAAAAAATATCGCTACTTCCTGTGGTCTTGCTCTAAATAGATTATCACAAGTAAAACAACTGATATTTGCTGATTAGTTAGTCAAACTATGTGCCAGACTAGAGCCTGCAGTCGGATGCTAAACACATATGCCACTGGCGGCTTTAAAAGTGGTTTCCCAAAACCAGTTCTTATACCATGACTGGCTGAGTTTTGTGTGACTAGACATATTTCTCCTTCTTATAAGCAAGGGAAGCATATAGAGACCTTTTTTAAGGCAACTTGCTGTCAGTGTGCAGAAACATGTGAGTGCTGGCTTGGTTTTAAAATCTCGTCACATTGGCACTTTCTCTGGTTTATGATCAAAAGGACTTCAAAACATAGAATCAATACGCTGGAAAATTTGTTGAAAGATTAATGGCACCAGTGGCCTTTTTTTAAACAGTACGAGAGAACAATGGTCCCAAGATCAAGAATCGAACCCCACACAGCTGTACTGAGGACTAATAACCTTTATATTTGAAGAGGAGTACTGTACTGGCACTGGATGATACAACGTTGTATCTGTGTTGAAACCATAACTTTTTAAACCGCTGCTATACCTTGATACTTGAAGCTAACCGATACTTATTTAGTACAGTTATTTTTCAAGATTCAAAAATAATAACCCCACAATTATCAGACATAAAGGAGAATGCGAGCGGCAGTGTTGACAGCAGGGTGTGTAAGACACAGACTTCTAAGTTCCTTCCCTACATCTCAACATAGGTCTGTCTGTCTCCGTCTACCTATCTGTAAGATTGCTGGCCAGGTCTGCGGAGCAGAGTGGTTCATGTCGGACTGGCAGTCTGCAGGTGATGACTAGCAAGAGCTAATGATACTTAATGCTTCTTACAACAATGGTCCCGCGCGCGCGCGCATATACACGCGCACACACACGCACACAAACACACACACATTCACACACTTTCAAGATCTTATGGGGCACATTGCATGTGAATATGTTGCACAAGCCTGAGAGCGTGTATTAACATAAATACATCCTTCTTCCGCACACAGAAGAGCTGTTAGTGGGTAATGCTGGATAATGCATCAGTGTTTCCCACAGAGTAGTAATTATTATTATTAACCTTTATTTCACCAGGAAAATCCCACTGAGATTAAAAATCTCTTTTGAAAGAGAATCCTGGCCAAGACTGGTAGCAGTAAACAGTTTACTGAACATTCACACCATAAAGGGAAGTTGAAATAAGGATCAGAGCAGATAAATAAAAAAGTCCGATTGATGCAAGTTTGTTATGAAACAGTCACAAATATGGATAAATATCAAATAAAGAGTCAGCCAATTAAATTGACTGAAAAATAAATTTAGATATGATATTCATATCTTTCTGTAAGGCCTTTTAATATAAGCTAGCTTTAACTATAGGAAAACCCAGCAGTTTGGCCATCAGTAACTGGCACCTTAATATTTTTGTACAGCAAAACGATGATTGTTGAGAATGGTAGAAAGCAGACATTTTTATAAACAACTCTTATCTTAAAAAAGGAATGGATGGACTCATAGTATTAGTATATTCATTATTTTTAATATATATTTTGAAAGATATTCACGGCTGCAAAGGCCACTGCAACTGCTGCCAGACTTGCTCATGTCTCTATTACACGTCTGAGAAGGAGTAAAAGGGGAAATCTGGATTTTTACACGTGTGGCAAGAGGCCAAGCTAAATCTCTTTAAACCAACAGCAGCCACATGCCTTCATTGGAAGGAGGTAAGATTTCATCAAGTGCTGATCAACATTCTGTTCTAGATATTATCCACGGGTGCCCATAAAGTAGACGGCACAACTGCGATGATCACAGCTCTGTAAATGCATGAGCAAAGTAGGACAGATGCCAGCAATGGAGTTGAGTGGTTTTCTAAAAAGAAAAAAAAATCCATTGTCCTCCTGTTTCTGCCATTCAACCACATGAAGTCATTATAGAGGATGACATTAACACTCATAAGGTTTCCTTTTACTCTTGCACTTTCTACTAGGAACTGAATCAGCATGAAGGATAAAAAAAATAAAGCTTCTTAGCTTTACTAGCCAAGACTTTGCACAACAAATAATTTGTCTTAGGATTTATGTGCTTAATGTGAAAAGACATTAAGAATAGATAAATAATTAAGTATTTAAACTGAAAACACCTGTGTAAGAATTATCCTGCAGTTAAATTTGTAATATTTTCCAGACATTTTTAGCATCAGCAAGTGTTTTTATTCTTAACCCCATAACTTTCATGTTTAGAAAATATCACAAACATATTAAAACCAGGGGGAAAAAAAACAAAACAAAAAAAACTCACTACATCTACTGATTAGTGGGCAGGGCAATGCATGCCTCTCTGCCTCCTAAAGTCATGGCCTATTCACAACAGCTGCCTGTCAGTCCTGTCCACATATTGGAGACAGTTGTATGTTGTGTAGCACCGACTGTTCCAATGCTTCCTGTTCCATTACTGAAGTGCTTGACCTTTCACCCCTCCCTCCGCTCTATCTCATGACAGGGTGTGTGTGTGTGGGAGGACAGGGAGCGGACGTAGAGTGTGTGCATGCACGTGGTTATGTGCGTGTGCTGTATACCAGGGTATGAATAAGTCCCAAAGGGCACAAGTACGTTTCCCATGACATGGCCTTAGACTAAACAGCCGTTCTCTCCACCCAGACATCCGCCTGCCATTCTCCCCGAAACCGCAGCAAGGGGAGACAAGCACAAAAACAAGGAGCCATCTCGTTTTTTTCTGTTTTTTTTCCTCTCTTCATCCCCCCCCCCCCCCCCCCCCTTTGCTGCCCTCTTTTTTTTAAGGGCCCTTCACTCTGCGGCTTTC
>NW_015112815.1:357608-364313 GCF_001443285.1 Poecilia latipinna
TTTTTTTTTTCCTCCCCTCCCCCCCCCCCCCCCCTCCCGTGTTTCCTGGCACTTTTGTAGGCAGGTCCTCACCGTATCGCTCCTTGTCCAGGTGAAAGACTTCTCCCTCGCCCTCTCTCCTTTTAGTCTTTGTGCCCCGTGAATGAGAGACAGAGAGAATAAGAGAGGGAAAGATAAAGAGAGTGCATTTGGACACAAAGGCTGGTGTACCCCTCCCAGGAAGTCTGGGAGAGAGGGAGAATGAAAAAAACATCTTCAGAGGAAGGAGGAGGGAGAAAGGCATTGTGCCCTCCTTCCTGACTCTTTGTAAGTGTGTATACGTGTGTGCAAGCTCATGTGTGACCAACAAGAGAAACTGAATGCCAGCGCAGTCAGTCTATTCAGATTGAAAAAAAAAAGAAAAAGCAAACACACTTAAACCTCACCCTTGCATACAATCCACACATACACAAACATGCTGTTATGCACACAACCATTTAGAGCCTCGTAAAGGCAGCACCCAAGCGCTGACTACCAGTGGCATTGTGAGGAATAAAAGATCCTCTTTCATCGTGCCTTAACCGTTTCAAAGCGCTAAGCGGAGAGGATCAGACTGAATCCAACTGAAGACATCACTATCATAATTACTGTAAAAGACAGTCAAGGTGCGGCTCAAGCAACCCTGCTGCAGAAGTCCTGCCCTCTGGCTGCCGATTTTTGCTGAAGATCTATTACTCTAATGTTTCTCACATCTAAGCTACCTTCAAAGGGAGTGAGCTTACTGCCATTATTGGCTGTTTATCGGCTAAATATCTCCACCTTAGGAGCGAGGTAAGGGATTGACAGAGAACCGTGAATAAAGATGGAGAGGATGAGGAAGTGAAAATAACGGCCTTAGGTTATGGTGCTTTTGATTTTGGGTGCAAGTGTTTTAGATGTACTTACATGCAGTGTTATGATTGTCTTTCCAAACTTGTCACATGTTGACACTTCTAGCATTTCTAGATATACTAACTCAGTGTAGAAGCATTATGAGGATTGAAAGGTCTTGACTGTGGCCCAATTGATGCAAAAACAATTTTAATAAGCCACGCCATCTGCATTGGGGATGCAGATCTGACATTTTCATTTTTACTAGACTGTCTAGAATATTGAATGTGTCAACAGTGATTTGAAATATTTTGTAATAGACCCTATTTCAGTTGAGGTTCTGACCCTTAGTTGGCCCAGTTCACTATTGTTAGACATGAAGTAATGGCCCCTAATCAATCTAAACAACTCAGCGATTGGTATGAAGCATCCCATTGCAGACATCTCTATTTTATATTTAAAAAGTTGGCCACAAAATGGTAGATTTTTTGGCCATACACATAAAGTGTTTGGTTAGGCTATGGTTGCACTGAGATTATACTTTTTTATGATCATATGAATGTAACTTACCGACATTCAGTGTTAATATCTGCTCACTCTCGAGATTACGGCAACTATGTGGACTCATTGTCCTTGTTTGTAGATTTCTCATGCTAAGAATGTGATTTGCTGATTCTTTAATAAAATTATTGTTCAGGTTGGTGTTGTAACAGAGACTGTCGTTGGTTACCAGTATACCGTTTCACAAAAGACTTCATACCTTCTGGCAGTGTCTGTAATTTATGAAAGGACTAAGGAGGCACGGACGGTGGAAGTCGGTCTGAGTAGTGTCATTACCATAGCAACCATCTACTGCAAAGCTTAGCTGGCTTCACAGATTCATAGTTATTGTAGAAATCAATGAAGGTCAGCTTTCCTAATACCACACATTGGTGAGACAGAACAAACTGCTGGACTTTGTGGGTTATTCGTCATCACCATTAGTACGACTGTGTTTATCCAGTCAATCCAAAATCACCTCTGTAAACCAATTAATTTTCCATGCTTAACCTTGTTTAACTAATTGCTTTTTTTTAGTCCTGTGTTGTGTGTTGAAAAGTGCTAAAAGGTGAATGCTATATCAAACCTGCTGCGCTCTACTCCACACCTCCTGTGTTTCTGTGTTGTCACCGTCCTTTACAAAACATTTTTCCAGTTCAATTGCTCATTTATGGATGAACTGTTTGTCTATGCAGCAATATGATGGAACTCTTTTTGTGAAAGAGGATACAGAGATCCAAGCCTGCTAAACCTCCTATAAGTTAGTTCAAAGACATTATTATTTTTATGTCATTGACAAGAGAAACTGTTCTCCCTTTGTACAAAGCTTTTCAATTCGTAATGCCTGACATTAAAAATATATATATCGTTCAAAACATTTGGCTGTGTTCCTACACATCATTCAGAATTTCTTCTAGGGATCATTGGACTTCCATGCTCACTGAAAAATGATGCTTGAGTGGTAGAGGGAGATGTTACAGTGAGTGGTCTTGCCAAATGATCATGACTGATAAGCTGGAATTTAAACAAGCTGCAAAGCTTTTCATTAAAGTCAAATTTTCTCTGTTCAGCTTTGTCTAACTGATGCATGTCACCAAACACTAACACTAAAATCCAAAAACAAACACCTGGTGGTATCTGGCCTGATCTATGGGCGTATTCACTCACCAGGGTGGTCCGTCAAATACACCCAGAGTCTGGAGTGCGGTGTACGCTTCTCATATGATGTGGCCAGTTGTTGTGCTGTGCTAAATCACCAGCTCTTGTCAGCGAGGCTTCAAGTTTAAAACTGGCAACAATGGAGCTAGGGGCACATTCACACCCACACACACACACAGCCTTTGATCATGGTGGTGATAACATACTTCAGTAGCCAAAGTGGAAATTTGATAAATCACATTATTGTAACTACAGAACTGTGTAACTCCATGCTCCAATTGAAATTTAAAACACGGATGCACAGAGAAAGAAGGAGTGTTGGAGATAAAGAGGTATAAAGAGCAACTGAAAGGGCCAAGGCTTATGAATGGAAATGTGCTTCTACTTCTTCCTACTTTTGTTCCTCCCTTAACACCAGCTCTGTGCCATGGATACACTATCAATCACAACATAAAGCAGTTAAATACCCGGCGTTTTATGTTTGTTCCAATGCCAACCCTTTTTTTTTCTTACATTCTCATGTGCAAAAGTGTACACACTTAGTGGAAGAAAGACTAAACTATCAATCAAAGCAAATTTTGAAACAGAGTAGAAGTGGGAAAATGGTCAAGTCTTTAATTTCTCGATAACTAGCTCACAGTTCCTCACACACTACTGGGTTTAACTCAAGAAATTTAAAATAAGCACAATGAAATAGAATTCCTTTCACATGAAGGTGAAAATTGTCATTTAGTTTCTTACACTCTGGTAAAACCTTATCAGACATCAAAGCAAATAACCTTACCTGTTGGCTTAACTGTAGGCTGAAGAAAAAAAGTCTGAACAAACTAAACATCAGAGAAACCAAAGGCCTCAGACCAAGTGTCGCCACCTTCAGGCCTTAACAGGTAACACGTGGAATTCGGCAATTGTGTAACACCAGAGGGCACAGTTTTTTTCTATGAGCGCACCTTAACCTCATGTACCTAATGTCATGTGATATGTCTGATATGAAGAAGGCATGCTTTCACTTTCTCATGTTTCTCATTGGGTTTTTCTCACCATTGTGGTTTCAGTGTTAAATTAGATTAAAGCCAACAGCAACTTCCTAAATAGCTCTAAAAAAGCTATTTCTTGAGCTACAATATCACATAATTCACTTTCGTGTCTTTTAAGGCCTGAAGTTGGCTGCAGACTTGTTGCCAGTAGTTAGATAGTTCGGTTGTCTCAAGCCATTTGTACTAAGGCTGATTTGCCTTAGACTGATTGATTCGTGGCTGTTGAGTAAAATGGAATTAGGTCTAAGTTGGTTTGGTTTGAGGCTATTTGGCTGATGGCATTTGGTCAGAAGATGTTTTGCCTTAGATCGTTTTGCCTGTGGTCATTTGGTTTCACTCTATTTTGTCTGAGACAGTTTAGGATGAGACTGTTTCACCTAATGCTGGGATGATTCTGTTTGGTCTGAGGCTGATTGCCCTCAAGCCATTTATGGCCAATGGCATTTGGTCTGAGTAAATTCTGTCTGAAATTGTTTAGTCATTTTAGTCTGGTGTTATTTTTTCCTGAATTTTGTATGAGACCGTTTTCTCTGACAGCATGTGCATCAGGGTCTTTGTTCTGAGTGCTTTTGGGCTGTTTGGTTAGTTTCCCAAGATCATATATTTTTTTTGTCTATGGTCTTATGTTTGATGTCGTTTACTCTACTGTCTGAAAAAATGGTTCTGAGACCATAGGACTGTATTGCTAATCCTTGTGTAGAATCAACAAAAGGAGAATAAGAGGACCTGTTAAGAGTTGCTTTTGAGAGTGTGTAGTAATGAGCAGCTGTCTGTTTTTTGTGATGCAAGCACTGCTGAGGAGTCTTTAGTTTGTCCTTCAACAGTAGAGGGAAATCTAAGAAGCGGTGCTGCTTTGTGAGACCCTTCTTGTTGAGAGATGGGTTCTTCTACAGGCAACATCAGACTGCTGAGTGTGATGGCTAAGATGGGGCAAAAACAATTCCCTGCTGGATTCTCTCATAAAAAATTAAGGGTGCAAACCACATGTGCTTCCATTCTGTCTCCCCCCACACACAGCAATCTATTTCTACGGCCCAGCAGCGTCGCTTGTCTGTGATGTGGTGAAAGGGTGACCAAGAACTGTAGCCACCACATCTGCAGACCCACTGGGAAACAATGGGGGTGTGAAAATGAGCGACAGACATCTTACCACACACACCACAGCCACCTATAAATGGAAGTAATATCATAAGGCACAAGCAGACACAAATACTGACACTGTGTTTCTCTCTCACACGCAAAAGTCACACAGTGGAGATGTGCATAAAATGAGGGATAGAGAAAACCAAAATTCTAACTGTGAAACTCCAATACACCACACAACTTGAGAAACCTTTAAGCGCCCTTTCTCTCCTTTCTTTTTGCGGCCGTTTGTTTGCGCTGAAAATATCTGCACGTCACAGCGCCAGCCGACACAATGCACATGTGGTAGTCATCAATCATAATTATCATGGTTTAAAAAAGCCACAGCTGTTATTTGATTTTAAAAACAAGCCATAACACAGTGCCTTCCAACGATACGTCAAGTTGTCAGCGGAGGCCTTGGCCTGCGCAGCAGAAACGTCTCTCTCGAGCTTCCCAATGAGCTTGCTGGAGCGCACAGCCGAGCTGAGCTGCATTCAACCTTTCCCCATGACTCACCAGCCTATGTCTTTATTTTTAAACCTTTCCTTTCTGACTCTCTCTTTCACTTCATTGCGGCGTGCTTATTCTGTCTGAGAGTGGTGGCAGTTACGGACTTCACACAACGTTTGTTTATGGCTTCTTTAATCAGGCCCAGATAATGTAGAGTTGTCTCCATCTGTGGGCACATCCCCAGAAACAGGCTGGATATGCCTGAATGGGAGGTGTGTGCATGTGGTTGTGTATGTGTTTGTGTGTGCAGCAGTGCTTTAATGATTCTTGCAGAATGCTCTAATAAATATTTTGCTAAGTAGATTATTTGCACACGTACGATAAGCAGCATTGAGGTGTGTGTGTATTGTTTCCTGAGGCCACACACATTTTTGGTGTGGTACATGATGTAACAAATTTTTTTTGATATAACAGTGGCGTTCACAGAAACTTTTGGTTTGGAAATGGAAATACCGGCTGAGTTGGGAGTGTGATTTTTTTTTTTTTTTACATGAAGAACTTGAACGTCATATACATATACCATTTTCAAATCTGTAGCCACATGCTGTCTGTTAACCATGTGTAACACTCTTTTGTTTGTTTTTCTAACAATCAATTTGAATAGTATAAAACAAAAGACAGTTGAGAATTTTATATGATTGGGTATTCGATTTCAGAACAGGAGATATCAACTAGCAACTCAATTGTGAGTAAATTCACCCCTAAGTTAAATATGAAGGCTTCATACCATTAATGAAGCCTTCGTTAATGGGATGCAGATAATGCTATTCAACATGGTGACGAGAGAACAGAAGAAAGCTGAAGGTGTACATTAATGGAAATAGACATTTTAATAATGGTACAGAAGAATATCAAAACATTTCTAACAATTGGAAAAAAAAAGCAATACTGTTGCTGCTACAAAATTGAGTTAGCGGGACAGAGCCTCTGGGAATGACAAATCATAGAGATCTTCAGACTGAGCTTTCTGCAGAATATTTACTCTCCAACATTTACAGATTCCCCCTAGAAAAGGACACATCATTTCTGATTCTTTCCTTGTGCCAGGTCTCAGCTAAAAAGTAGGACAAACTCGAGGTTTGCTCAAACAATCCTGCTACGGAGAAAGTTTGGTTCTCGAAGTAAGTTGTGGTAGTAAGTTGACTCGGGATAACAGCTATCTGGCTTTCTGAAACCAAAAACCGAGGATATGCACATAGTTTCCCTGGAATTAACTTGGGATTTTTCCACTTTTTCCACTTCTGAAACGGGGCATCGGTGTTCAGGTGCGGCACGCAGCACGCTTCTGTGTCCACCTATCTGCTTTGAGCGCTGTAGCTCACTTTGAGAGAGGCGTGGCTTGTCATTGTGTGTTTGTAGGGGAGTGTTGTAATATAGGCTTTAAGTCAGGAACTGCTACTTGGGCCATAAAGTATACACTGCAAAAACAATCAAAAAGAAAGAAAAAACAAACAAACAAAAAACAATTTTGATAGGGCACTTTTTC